>NC_057794.1:519857352-520080177 GCF_018294505.1 Triticum aestivum
GGGGTGGGCCGGCCGGCCGGGCCTGGGGGTGTTGGCCCAGTTGGGCCACGGCCCGGGGGGGTTTGCTCTTATTTTTGTTTTCTGTTTTCTCTTTTGTATTTTCTTTATTTTCCTCTTTTCTTTTCTGTTTTATTTTTGTTTCCTATTATTTTAGGTTCTGTAAAAATATATACTTTGCATCTAATTTGAACATTTCGATTTAGTCCACCGCCACAAAAGTCTAGACCCCAATTAATTTGGTTTGATATTTTATCAATCTGAAAAGGCATTTAAATAATCAGGTTTGCTAATATTTAAATCGTTTTAGTGCATTAAAACACATAATAAAAGTGTGGTTCCTTCACCATAATTACCTACGCATTATTTGGCACAACCAGAACATTTTAGTTTTATTATTTGAAAACTTTTGTCGTTTGCCTATATTTTAAATTTGAATTTGAATCGGTTTCGAACTAACTCGAGATTAGCAACTACAAACGAGGTGACGTGGCATCATTAGCATAGGATCACTGTAGCTTAATTACACGGGCGTCACAGAAAGGAGCAGGGTTTCAGCGGTGGACCTCGTGGCGTGCTAATTTCTTTTTGCCCGATCCCATCCATGAGAGTGTTTGACAAAAAAACTACCACTTTAGGGGTTCGCATCCCACAGAACTACCACTTTTTTAAAAGTGGCAGAAAACTACCAAAAAAACTTAATCCCGTGACTAAAAACTACCAAGTTGATGGAATGGCCGTTTTGACCGATTTAACCGCGATTCAGAGAGCAGGGGCCCACGTGCCAGGCTAGCCGGCTGCCTAACGGCTAATGGCGCGCGCGTGATGCCGTTAGAGCCGCCGCTCGGTTGCACATGGTCGGACCAGGAATAACCTGGCCGACCGGGCCGCTCGTCTCCACTAGCTCTCTCACTCTCCCCCGAGCTCACTCCACTCCTCTCTGCTCTCCTCTACTTTTGTTTCTTCTTCTCGCGCTCCGGCGACGCCGCAACCATGCCATCGTGGCCGAACAACAACGAGACGTCGGACGACGATGATGAGTACATGAGCGAGTTCAGCAGCATGCAGATGGAGTACTTTGTAAGTCAGCTCAGTTTATCATGTCCCTCTCATGTCTGTTCTAGGGTTAGGGTTTGAAGATATTTGAGATTTTTTCCATTTAAGTTGATATATGTGAGTTGTAGTTGATATAGATATGTTTTTGCATGTTGCAGCTAACTCCTTACACTATGATAGACCCTAGTTTCTGTGGGCTTGTGACTGAATCTGATAGAAGGTGCATCTTGCACAGGCAGAGGCCAGGCAAGTTTGTGGCATTTGAAGGCACTGGCACTGGCAGTAGATTCATAGGATGTGCTACTGAGGTAATGGACCAAGTAGTTGTGGATTTTATTAGCTTGATTATCTGCTATTTAGTGGAAACAGAGTAGCGTTCAGTAGCTGTTTTTTTAATTTTCCTTAAGTGTAAAAACATTGGTAGGTCTGAATATTGTACTTCTAGCATAGAGCACTAAAAACATATTGATGTATTGTATTTTTAGTATAGACCTAGCTAGTGTAGCTATGTATATCATTACTGTATATGATTTGTTATTCTGAATTGAATTTGCTTGTTAACTGTGGTGTTCACTGTAATTTTAAATTGATTTTTAGGATGGTGTGAACTGTGGTGTTCTGGAGTGGGTAGATGCCCCTGGCCTGTAATTCTGCAAAGGTGCTTAAGCAAGCTTTGGGATATGTATCATGAGCAGAACCTTGGTAGAGCCCAGGATAATGAGGCTCATGGGACAGAGGTTGCAAAACTGCAGAAGGAGCTTGATTCTCTGGCCAATCAGTATAGCCAGCTGGTGGATGATGTGTCCAAGTTGTTTGATTATCAGGATGGAAAGAAATGTCATGACATGGATTGCACAAGCCAGGCAATGAATGAACTGAAGGAGAAGAAGAAGCAACTTGAGGATTAGGCAAAAATTGAGCTTCAAATGGAGAAGCTTAAGCTCAAGAAAGAACAGAGGTGCATCCTTCAGAGTCAAGCTGATATAATCAAAAACACAAGGAAGGCCATGAAGGAGATAGAGGTGGACAGAGACCTCCTTAAAGAAGAGAAGAAGAAGTTGGAGAATGTCATTGCTGAGCTCCTGAAGGTTGGTCATGGGTGCAAGGAAAAGCTGGACAAGATCAAGGAAGTTGTGATGGAGGAGTGAAGTTGCAACTGTGGATGGTAAGTATATATGAGGCCTATATATAATTGGCCTAGGACTGATCAGCCTGATGCAAATATGCATCCTAATATTAATATTAGCTATGAACTGCCTAAGAACTGGAATGGGTTCAGATCATTTTGGTTGGTGTTGGGGGTGTTGTTTGCCCTGATCTGTAATGCCCAAATATTATCCAGATGCTGAGAACTGGTGCTAAGTTAAGAACTAAATATCTAAGTCTGATGCAGTTTATTTCTGTGTGTTGTATCATAATTTGTTGCCGAGATCTATTTAGTTCAGAAAATGCTTCATCACAGGCTGCAAGAAAGGTAAACAATATCTAAACAAGTACAGACAAATTCAGAGAAGTTTGGAAGACATTTAGTCTCCCATAGATAGCATTTAGTCTTACATAGATAGCATAGGGACACTGAAATTGTTCAAAGACACATAAACTAACAGAACTGAATCTCACTGAGATTGCAAACACCCTGCTAAACTGACAGAACTAAACAAACATAACTGAATCTCACATAGAGCTGGCAATAACTGCTGTAACTGAATCTGTTGGGGATATAGCTACCAGGTATGACCCGCCCAGGAGGGGCCGGGTCAACCCCAATGGCGGGTTACAAAAAGAAGCCCAGTAATATTCAAGGTGATAGTTTATTAAGACTTGTAGAAGGTCTAAGCCCAAAGGCGGCTTAAGGCCCAACATTGTAAACCGCCATATGTAAAGAAAGGCTTGTAAAGAAAGGCATATAAAAGAAGTCCCCGAGCCGGACACGTTTGATGAGCCGGCCGGGACTCTGTAGGCCGCCAGGCGTCAACCCGTGTATATAAAGGGGCGACCCGGCGGCGGCTTAGGGCAAGAAACAACAAGATCGATAACCAAGCCGGTGAGTTGAGCCCCTTGGAGATCGAAACCTCAGCAATACCAATCCCAACTAGACGTAGGCTTTTACCTTCATCGTAAGTGGCTAAACTAGTATAAAAACTCTCTCGTGTCCTTTGTCCCGATTAACCCCTTTAAGCTTCCTAGTGCGTGGCCCTACGACTAAGTCCTTGCTCTAGGACATCTGCCGTGTCAACTCCACGACAGTTGGCGCCCACCGTGGGGCCAGTGCACGGTGGATTTGAGTTCTTAAAGGGCAACTTCGAAGGGCTCAAGGGATACGCTGTGGGCCGGATGACCAAGAGTCGTCGCGGCAAGCTCTACATCGACGACGAAGGCTGGGGCCCTGAGGCCGGCTCAATCGAGTACGGGTACCGGGTCCCCTTCAGCGGAATTCACGTCTTCATCGGCCGGATCGGCGAGTCAGGCCCTGGGCCGGACGTCCACACCGACCTCATCGAAACGGCTTAGCGCGCAAGGACCGCCCATGTTCAATCTGTCGTGAAGCATGCCTTCATAGGCTGCATCCACGGCGGTGAATACTCTGAAGGATCGGTAGAGGGTGGTGAGACGGCCGTCTGTTCTGACACTGCATCGTCAACAGGTGAGACGGACTCTCTGTACCAGTTACAAGATGGCATGCTCGGGGGCTGTTCCAATGGCAACAGTATTCCGGACCCCTTTGAGCCACCGAATTGGGCCGGAGTCTTCATGGCAGGGACACAGCCCGGACAGAACTCTACCGCAGCGATAGTAGCAGCTACCGGGTCGGCTGCAGCCGGGTCAGGAGACCCCGCGTGCCCCCCGGCTCAGATTCTAATGGACCTCATGGATAAGCTGACGACTCTGTTAACCGCCGTGGTAGAGCCGGCTGATAAGGCCTAGCACGACGCAGAGGTGGCACGCGTGCGTGAGGAGATGGTGCAAGCTAAGGAAAATCTAGCCGCGGAGGAAACCCGGATGGCAGTAGAACGAGCGGCTTTGGATGCTCGTGCTCAACAACTTCAAGCAGAGACTTTTCGGCTCTCGGTGGACCTTAACGCATCAAACGAGGTCATGAGGAGGAGGCATCAGAAAAATCAGTCACGTCTACCTTTAACGCTTGATTCGAGGAACCTATTCCATACACCCGGGACTGGGGGGAGCAACCCGCCGGAGGCAAACCGGATCACGACACCCGGTGCACCAGTTTAGCCACGCGCCATGGAGCCACCTCATATAAATACCGCTCCTCCTCATTATGTGCCAACAC
The DNA here is from genome assembly GCF_018294505.1 of Triticum aestivum. Lineage (NCBI taxonomy): Eukaryota > Viridiplantae > Streptophyta > Magnoliopsida > Poales > Poaceae > Triticum > Triticum aestivum. Next base: position 519,861,698 of record NC_057794.1, read on the forward strand.
CTCCAGGTCACTTCTCCAACCCCCTGGAAAATCTCATCGCAGCGTCGGCTCGTTTGGCGGCTCTCCCAATGGAAGGCGACTCGCCAGCAGCAATTGAAACCCGGAGGGTAAGAGAACTTCTTCAAACGGCTCTGACCTAGCAGGATGCATACTCCTACAGTCGAGATAGGATCCATTCAACTCATCGCCCAAGCCAGAGCCCGAGTTATAGTAGGCACATGGAGTCCGTAGATATGTCAAGTAATGCTCAACGCCACAACCGACCATATAGGCATGAGCCAGTGCGGGCTGGAGCCCTTAACTTAGTGGATCAGGAGAGGATTCGTCAAGAGATGGAACGAGCGGCTCAAATGGCAGCAGAGCAGGCGGCTCATCAAACCTTACCGGCTTATCCAGCAACCTCGGTTGAGGCAGGAGTGGCCACAAGAACCGGAGGCGTGCCTTGCTTGGTGCTGGCCATACGCAATGAGCGGTTGCCAAAGGACTTCAAGGGGCCTCGTAAAGTGCCTAATTACACGGCTGACCTATAGCCGGGGGCTTGGATTGAGAGTTATGAGATGGCTATGGAATTATTGGAGGTCAGCGATGCTGCAATGGCCAAGCATTTCACCACGATGTTAGATGGAACAACTCATACTTGGTTGAAGGGATTGCCACCCAATTCTATCGGCTCATGGGCAGAGTTGAAAGCCCGGTTCATCTAGAACTTTAAAGACACGTGTAAGCAGCCTATGTCGATTGTGGACCTGACCAATTGCAAGCAAGAGGATGGTGAATCCACAACCCATTGGGTGCGCCGGGTCAAGGAGATAATACTTTTTTCTGATAAGATGGATGCCGGCTCAGCAGTTTTAATGTTGGAGAAAAATTGCCGTTTTGAACCTCTGAAGCAAAAGCTGGGGCGGCTCAAACGTGACTGTAATGACATGGGAACGTTGATGGCGGCTCTCGTCAGGTATGCTGATTCTGATACCACCAAGGACCCGGTGTCTGACGAAGAAAAGGCAACGAAGGGAAAGAAGAATGACAACGGAAAGGGTCACCAGCATAACCCGACAAATCAGGGAGGTAATAAACGTAAGGCTGATGAGTTTGTTGCTAATACTAATGCATAGGGTGGTAATCAATGGCGCAAGGGCAGACAGCCCCCTCGATCGGGCGGGTCAGGCCCCACTCTTAAGCAGTTGTTAAATGAACCTTGTCCAAAGCACGACACCCGGGAGAAGCCAGCCACCCACCTGTGGAAAGATTGCACGATCATGAATGCGTTTAAAAATTCAAATACGTTTGATGGGGGTCATGGCCCAGGTGGCGGTTCAGGTGGAGGCGGCTTTCATGGCCCGGGCGCTAGTTCAGGCGGAGGAGGTTTTCACGGTCAAGGCTATCCTGGTCACCAAGGAGGATATAATCAGCAACCCGGCTAGGGTAATCAGCAGTAGCAATCCGGTTATCAGAGCAACCCAAAGCAGCTGAGTAGTGGGCAATACCATGTATTTACCACCAGTTTATGTAAGAGGGACCAGAAACTTCACAAGAGAGCCGTCAATGCCGTTGAGCCGGCGGTTCCACGTTATCTACGTTGGTCAGAGCAGCCTATTGTGTGGAGCAGAGAGGATCACCCGCCCGGGTTGATAATCCAGGTCACTTGGCTTTGGTAGTGGCACCTCAGGTTGGTGGATACAAGTTTACTAAGGTACTCATGGATGGAGGCAGCAGCATCAACATCCTCTACTATGAGACGTTCCGCCGGATGGGATTGACTGATAAAAATCTTGAACAATCCAACACTGTTTTTCACGGTGTGGTACTTGGTAAGTCGGCATACCCAGTTGGTAAGATTGAGCTAGAAGTAGCCTTTGGGGATGAGTATGACTCCAGAGCGGAGAAATTAACCTTTGAGGTGGTTAAGATCAAGAGCCCATATCATGGTCTGTTTGGGCGGCCGGCTTATGCCAAGTTCATGGCTCGGCCGTGTTATGTGTATTTGCAGCTCAAGATGCCGGGTCATAAGGGTACCATTACGGTACATGGGAGTTGGAAGATAGCCTTGGAGTGTGAAGAAGGTGATGCTGCCTATGCTGAATCTATCTGTGCAACAGAGGAGTTAAAGTTTTACAAGGATCATGTTGTCCCGGCGGACATGACGTTATTAAAGAAACCAACAACAGAGCATGAGCCGGTGTTGAAATTCAAATCAGCTGATGACACTAAGATGGTTGATTTTGTGCCTGGCGACTCATCCAAACAGTTCATCATCAGCGCAAACTTGGATCCAAAATAGAAAAGCACACTCATCGAGTTCATCCGTGAGAACCGGGACATCTTTGCATGGAAACCTTCAGACATGCCGGGTGTCCCGAGGGAACTCGCTGAGCACACTCTTAACATTGATCCAAAATTCAAACCTGTCAGACAGTTTCTCTGACGGTTCAATGAAGAAAGGTGCAAGACCATTGGATAAGAGGTGGCCCGGCTCTTAGCAGCCGGGTTCATTATGGAGGTCTTTCACCCAGAGTGGTTAGCTAACCCGGTGCTTGTACTAAAAAAGAATGGCACCTAGCGTATGTGTGTAGATTACACCGATCTGAACAAGGCTTGTCTGGCTGATCCTTCTGCTCTCCCCCGTATTGATCAGATCATTGATGCTACGGCGGGTTGCGCACGTTTGAGTTTCTTGGATGCTTATTTCGGTTACCATCAGATTAAGAAGGCAGCCAAGGATCAAGAGAAGACAACTTTTATTACTCCTTTTGGAGCTTTCTGCTATGTGTCTATGCCTTTCGGGCTTAAGAGTGCCCAGGCGACTTACCAGCGGTGTGTGCAGAATTGTCTTCACAATAAAATTGGGCGTAATGTTCATGCTTATGTGGATGATATAGTGGTAAAATCCAGGAAAGAGGAAACCTTGGTCACAGACCTGAAAGAGACTTTTGATAATCTCTGGGTTTACAAAATGATGCTTAACCCTGCCAAGTGTGTTTTTGGAGTCCCAGCCGGCAAGCTCTTGGGTTTTTTGGTGTCCAACCGAGGTATTGAAGCTAACCCGGAGAAAATCAAGGCAATTACATCCCTAGCCAAACCAACATGCATCAATGATGTTCAACGGCTGGCGGGTCGTGTTGCTGCTTTGAGCCGGTCCATAAGCCGGTTAGGGGAAAAGGCAATGCTTCTGTATCAGATGATGAAGAAAACAGATGTTTTTGTTTGGAGCGAAGCTGCGAACGCTGCTTTTGAGGATCTGAAGACACAGCTTGCTGAGCCGCCGGTCCTGGCTGCTCCAATTGAGAAAGAGCCGCTATTGTTATACGTGGCTGCCAACTCACGGGCTGTTAGTGTGGCTATTGTGGTAGAGCGCAAGGAGGCTGGCAAAGAGCATCCGATTCAACGGTCGGTTTATTATGATAGTGAAGTGTTAATTGAATCTAAGCAACGACATCCACATTGGCAGAAGCTTGTATATGGGGTGTTCATGGCAAGCCGGAAGCTTAAGCATTACTTTCAGGGACATCCAATCATTGTGGTTAGCTCTGCTCCTTTGGGAGACATTATTCAAAACAGAGAAGCCACTAGGCGAGTCACCAAGTGGGCAATTGAGCTTGGGTCTCATGGGTTGAAATATGTTCCACGTATTGCAATCAAATCTCAATCCCTGGTTGACTTCATCAATGACTGGATAGAGATGCAGATGCCAGAAGAGAAACCAGACAACACGTATTGGACTATTCATTTTGATGGGTCCAGACAGTTGGAAGGCTCGGGGGCTAGAGTTGTGTTAACTTCCCCACGAGGTGACAAATTTTGTTATGTGTTATGGTTGATGTTTCCTTGCACTAACAACGCAGCAGAGTATGAAGCCTTGCTCCATGGTCTTCGAGTGGCGAAAGAGATGAGTTTGAGCCGGGTCAGATGTCTTGGCGACTCAGATCTAGTGGCTCAACAGGTATCTGGCAAGTGGGATTCCAAGGACCCTCTCATGGTGGCTTATCACTGGGAAGTTGATGCTGTTGCAGGGCATTTTAAAGGTTATCAGGTGGAGCACATTGACCATCGAAAGAACGAAGCGGCTGATGCCTTAAGCCGGTTGGGGTCTTAGCGTAAGCCGGTGCCATCTAACACCTTTTTGGATGTTTTGCATAATCCCTCTGTCAAGTTCCCCACAGAAGAAGATTTAGCTGTTCCTGAACCGGAGGCGTAGTTGGTAGCGGCTCTTCATGTCATCCCAGATTGGACGGTACCGTTCTTGGCTTACATGACCCGGGGAGAGTTGCCAGCGGATGAGACCCTGGCTCGACAGATAACCCGGTGGTCTAATTTCATGACGATTTCAGATGGAGAGTTATATCATCGCAGTGTTTCCGGAGCGTTTCAGCGATGTGTTTCCCTCGAAGAAGGTCAAGAAATCCTTCGTGAGATCCATGAAGGCGATTGTGGTCATCACGTCGGGTCAAAATCTTTAGTGGCCAAGGCGTTTCGTCACGGTTTTTACTGGTTGACGGCTCACGCTGATGCAGAAGATCTGGTCAGTAGATGTGATGGATGCCAAAAATTTGCACGACGAGCGCATGTGCCAGCTCAAGAGCTCCGGATGATTCCAATCACTTGATCGTTTGCGGTCTGGGGGCTTGACATGGTGGGACCTTTTAAAAGGTCTAAGGATAAGAAGACACATCTCTTGGTGGCAGTTGATAAGTTCACCAAGTGGGTTGAGGCGGAGCCTGTGAGTAAGTGTGACGCGGCCACGACGGTTCAGCTCATGAAAAAGGTGATCTCCCGTTTCGGTTTTCCACACAGTATTATCACTGACAATTGCACTAATCTGTCCCAAGGGGCTATGGAAGAGTTTTGTCAACAAGAGCACATCCGGCTTGATGTTTCTTCTGTAGCTCATCCTTAATCCAATGGTCAAGCTAAGAGAGCCAATCAGGAAATTTTGAAAGGGCTCAAACCCCGACTTATGGTTCCTTTACAGCGAACACCGGGTTGTTGGGTAGAGGAATTACCCTCGGTGTTGTGGAGTATCAACACCACACCCAATAGGTCTACAAGTTACATACCTTCATGGTTTATGGAGCAAAAGCAGTGTTGCCTAGTGACATCCGTCATGACTCGCCCCATGTGGCGGCTTATGTTGAAGCTAATAATGAACAAGCCAGACATGATGCACTTGACTTGTTGGATGAAGAAAGAGACTTAGCAGCGGCCCGGTCAGCAATTTATCAACAGGACCTGCGTCGTTATCACAGCCGCTGGGTTAAGTCCAGGACTTTTCAGGAAGGCGACTTGGTGCTCCGGCTCATCCAGGATCTGTCAGATGCACACAAGTTATCCCCACCTTGGGAAGGACCCTTTGTGGTCAATAAGAACTTAAACAACGGGTCATATTACCTCATTGACGTTCGAGGGCACAAAGACTCGCGTAAGTCGGGGGAAGAGACCCGCCGGCCGTGGAACATTGCCCAACTTCGGCCATACTACACCTGAGCCATCGTCTCTCATCATGTACATACGTTCACATTGTGTATACCATGATAAGCAATAAAGTAAGACCATCGGTCTCTTTTCTTTTCAAAGACTATGCATCTTTATTATTTCTCATTTACAAATGACTATTAAGGAGCTGATCATATTTGAATCAAGTTTAACCTTTTTTGGTCCGGCTTATGATCGTATCCGAATCTAGCTGCAAATCTCATGGTCACTTGGGGGTTTCCTGTTCAAACATAGGTCGTATTCGAACCAAAGAGAACATAGCTGTCGTAACCCTCTTGATCGGCTCAAGGCCAAAACTCACTTGGGGGCTTCTTGATCGTATCCGAATCATAGCTTAACCCCTTTTGAGTCCGACTTGGATCGTATTCGAATCAGGGTCGTTAAAAACCTCTCAAGGTCATTTGGGGGCTTCCTGTTCAAACATAGGTCGTATTCGAACCAAAGAGAACATAGCTGTCGGTACCCTCTTGATCGGTGCAACGCCAAAGCCACTAGGGGCTATATGGTCGTATTCAAACCTTAGCTTAACCCCTTTAGTCCAGTTTACTGATCATATTCGAATCAGAAACCCCCACCTTTTTGAATACATGATTAAATTATGCTTATTATCTATTGTTTGCCTTTTAGTTTTTTGTTGTTTCAATATTACAAACAATTAGCCTGGTCCTCTTCACCGGCTCGACTATTTGACAGCACAGCCGCCCGGGTCATTCACACCAGCGGCTTACAGATCAAAAGGTACAACCTACCAAGGTATAGTAATAATTGAGTATTCAAAAAAGCATTGGCTTCTCATAAAGATTGAATTATCAAATTCATCACCCGGGTTATTTAAACCGGCGATCTAAGGATCAAAAGGGACAAGGTATGGTTATTACTTATACACACTTACCTGCTGCGTTAACTAAAGAGTTAGTTTTAGCCCTTATCCTTTATTTATATTTGCCTCTGGTTTTTATTGAGGTAAATATATTGGCTATAAATTAGGTGTTTAAACCCGTTTGGTTCTAAACTGCCAAGCCAGTCTTTTCTTTGTATTTACAGGAACATAGTTCAAACATTGCAGAGACAAACATTAAAAACGATGCATACATTGGCATCAGGAAACACAGATTCACATAGAAGTATTTTATGCGCGATGGCATAAGCAAACATGCGGTGTTTTAACAACTAAGTTATTACAAGGCTTTATAAGCCCATGAAGATGATCATTGTCCCTCCCTCGCCGGTTCACCACCTTCTGTTTGCTGGAAGTTGGGTTTTGACCAATCAAAGCCATTCACGGCGACAAATTCGGCTTCGTCGTCGATCAAGCCGACCGGGTCAACCTTCGGGGCAAATGTATCTTCTCTCACTGGTGGGATTAAATCTGTTACTTTGTATGAGGGAGTGGCCATCTTCTTATTCTCACTATCAAAACCCGACTGGTATTTGTCAACATTGGTGTCATCTCCAAGGCTAGTCGCCTGAGGCCGGACTCCGCGTACGCAAGCCACGAAGTCATCCTGATCAAAAGGAGACCCGTCCTCCTTCACGGTGGGATAGCCTCTTGCTACGTCCGCCGGGTCTAGGTCGGGCACCCAAGCCTTGGAGCATCTTAGGGCAGTTAAAGCTCTGGCTCGCGCGCAGGAGCGTTTTACTTCTTGGAACCTGGCAGGAAGGATGGACAGCTTCTTCAGGACGTCGCTGAGCCGGTTGGGTCCTTGATTAGCAGGAGAGATGGCGGCTAGAGCCCATTGTGCACCGATATACAATTGTTCAACCAAAGTATTTACTGCCTTCAGTTTAATCAATGGGTGTGGGAGTCCTGGATTAGGGGGTCTTCGGATAGCCGGACTATCTCCATTGGCTGGACTGCTAGACTATGAAGATACAAGATTGAAGACTTCGTCTCGTGTCCGGATGGGACTCTACTTGGCGTGGAAGGCAAGCTAGGCAATACGTATATGGATATCTCCTCCTTTGTAATCGACCTTGTGTAACCCTAACCCTCTCTGGTGTCTATATAAACCGAAGGGTTTTAGTCCGTAGGACAACAATCACAACATACAATCATACCATAGGCTAGCTTCTAGGGTTTAGCCTCTCTGATCTCGTGGTAGATCTACTCTTGTAACACCCATGTCATCAATATCAATCAAGCAGGACATAGAGTTTTACCTCCATCAAGAGGGCCCGAACCTGGGTAAAACTTCGTGTCCCTTGCCTCCTGTTACCATCCGGCCTAGATGCACAGTTCGGGACCCCCTACCCGAGATCCGCCGGTTTTGACACCGACATTGGTGCTTTCATTGAGAGTTCCTCTGTGTCGTCACCGTTAGGCTTGATGGCTCCTACTATCATCGATAGCGATGCCGTCCAGGGTGAGACTTTTCTCCCCGGACAAATCTTCGTATTCAGCGGCTTTGCACTGCGGGCTAATTCGCTTGGCCATTTGGAGCAGATTGAAAGCTACGCCCCTGGCCATTAGGTCAGATTTGGAAGTTTGAACTACACGGCCGACATCCGTGGAGACTTGATCTTCGACGGATTCGAGCCACAGCCGGGCGCGCCGCACTGTCGCGATGGATATGACCTAGCTCTGCCACCAGACGGTACTCCAGAGGCCACGCCCACATCAGCTCCTACCCTTAGCTCGGAGCTAACTGCGCCAATCGAGGACGGGTGGCTAGACACCGCCTTAGGGGCTGCAGTCTCGACAGCGATCGAGCCAAACACCAGCATAATCCTCTGCGCAGCCCGTGACTCCAAGGTGCCGGACTCTCTTCTGGACCCCGAACCATCCACGCCCCTGCCAATCGAATCCGAGTGGACGCCGATCATGGAATTCACCGCCACGGATATCTTTCAGCACTCGCCCTTCGGCAACATTCTGAATTCACTAAGGTCTCTCTCTTTGTCAGGAGAGCCCTGGCCGGATTATGGCCAACATGATTGGGATGCGGATGATGAAGAAATTCGACGCCCACCCACCACCCACTTTGTAGCCACGGTCGATGATTTAACCGACATGCTCGACTTCGACTCCGAAGACATCAACGGTATGGACGACGATGTAGGAGACGAACATGAACCAGCACCTACAGGGCACTGGACAACCACCTCGTCGTATGACATATACATGGTGGATACACCCAATGAAGGCAATGGCGACGAGATAACGGAGGATGACCCCTCGAAGAAGCAACCCAAGCGCCGACGTCAGAGGCGCCGCTCTAAGTCCTGCCAAAGCAAAAGTGGTGATACCGGCACATGAGATAATAACACTCTGGATAGGGCCGAAGACAACAACAATCCCCTCCAGCAAGATTTAGAGCAGGAGGAGGAAGGAGCCAGCTCTCCTAAGGGAGCGACTGGCGGAGAGGAGGAGGATGACAATTACATGCCCCCCTCCGAAGACGAGGCAAGCCTCGGTGACGATGAATTCGCCGTACCAGAGGATCCCATCGAACAAGAGCGCTTCAAGCACATGCTTATGGCCACGGCAAATAGCCTGAAGAAAAAGCAGCAGCAGCTTCAAGCTGATCAAGATCTGCTAGCTGACAAATGGACTGAAGTCCTTGTGGCCGAGCAATATAAACTCGAGCGTCCCTCCAAGAGTTATCCAAGGCACAGGTTACTTCCCCGACTGGAGGAAGAAGCGCATGAAACGGCTGATCAGCCACCTCGTGGCCGTGATAGAGAGGCATTCCAGCCAAAAGCTCAGCCTCCACCCCAACGCCATTCAAATAAAAAGGCATGGGGAGATACGCCAGACCCGCGAGACATATTGGAGGACAAAGCAAAGCATTCAAGATCGATCTGTGGATCACGAGGGTGCACCACTCTACGAGATGATAAACGTCACGCCGGATACAGTAAAAGCAAATCCGTCCGGGCTGAACACAGCGGGCAGGACCCATTCAAGCTGCGTCGCGATATAGCCCAATACAGAGGCGCCGCACACCCCTTATGCTTCACAGACGAAGTAATGGAATATCAATTCCCAGAAGGTTTCAAACCTGTAAACATTGAATCATATGACGGCACTACAGACTCCGCGGTATGGATTGAGGACTTCCTCCTCCACATCCACATGGCCTGCGGTGATGACTTACATGCCATCAAGTACCTCCCACTAAAACTCAAAGGACCAGCGCGACATTGGCTTAATAGCTTGCCAGCGGACTCCATTAGCTGTTGGGAAGATCTGGAAGCCGCATTCCTAGACAACTTTTAGGGCACTTATGTACGACCACCAGACGCCGATGACTTGAGCCACATAATTCAGCAGCCAGAAAAGTCAACCAGACAATTCTGGACTCGGTTCCTTACAAAGAAAAATCAAATCGTTGACTGTCCGGATGCAGAGGCCTTAGCGGCTTTCAAGCACAACATCCGAGATGAGTGGCTAGCCCGGCACCTTGGTCAGGAAAAGCCGAAATCTATGGCAGCCCTCACGACGCTCATGACCCGCTTTTGTGCGGGAGAAGACAGCTGGTTGGCTCGCAGTAATAACATATCAAAGAACCATGGTACCTCAGATACCAAGGACGGCAATAGCAGGTCACGTCGCAACAAGCATAAGCGCCGCATTAACGGCGAAAGTACTGAGGATACGACAGTCAATGCCGGATTCAAAGGTTCTAAACCTGATCAGCGGAAAAAGCCATTCAAACAAAGTACGCCGGATTCGTCCATATTGGACCGTATACTCGATCGCTCGTGTCAAATACACGGTACCCTAGACAAGCCAGCCAATCACACCAACAGGGATTGTTGGGTGTTCAAGCAGGCCGGTAAGTTAATTGCCAAAAACAAGGACAAGGGGCCGCATAGCAATGACGAGGAAGAACCCCGGCAGCCACACACTGGAGGACAGAAGAGGTTTCCCCCGCAAGTGCGGACGGTGAACATGATATACGCAACCCACATCCCCAAGAGGGAGCGGAAGCGTGCGCTCAGGGACGTATATGCGCTGGAGCCAGTCACCCCAAAGTTCAACCCCTGGTCCTCCTGTCCGATCACCTTCAATCGCAGGGACCACCCCACTAGTATCCGTCATGGCGGATTCGCCGCACTGGTCCTAGACCCAATCATCGACAGATTTCACCTCACTCGAGTCCTTATGGACGGCGGCAGCAGCCTGAACCTGCTTTATCAGGACACAGTGCGCAAAATGGGTATAGACCCCTCAAGGATCAAACCCACAAAGACGACCTTTAAGGGCGTCATTCCAGGCGTAGAGGCCCACTGCACAGGCTCAATTACACTGGAAGTGGTCTTCAGATCCCCGGATAACTTCCGAAGCGAAGAGTTAATCTTCGATATAGTCCCGTTCCGCAGTGGTTATCATGAGCTGCTCGGACGAACCGCATTTGCTAGATTCAATGCGGTACCACATTATGCATACCTCAAGCTCAAGATGCCAGGACCTCGCGGAGTTATTACAGTCAATGGAAACATAGAGCGCTCTCTCCGAACAGAGGAGCACACCGTGGCCCTTGCAGCAGAAGCGCAAAGCAGCCTCTCAAGGCAATCTACCAGTTCGGCGTTTCAAAGCCCGGACACCTTCAAGCACGCTCGGGCAATTGGCAAACAGACCGCCTGGCGGGATCTGAACTCGCGTAGCAATACGGCGGCCACCCCAATCCCAGCCCAACGGCGTTATTCATGCCGCGCGTACATAATTACGCATTAAAAATACCATGGGCACAGGTAGGTAGGGGGGGGGCACAACTGCGGCACGCCCCAAAACACGGCCTAAACCGCACTAGGGGCTTCCCGTTTGGTTTTTTTCTAGGACTTTAATCTCTGAAACACTGTCCGGCCGCTCTATTGCCGAACACATGATACATCAACCAAGGAGGCAGACAACTACGGAATTCCCAGGTGGATTACAGATTTCATATCATTCCTCAGCTTGCCCTTGGAAGGGACATAGTCCTACTCTTTTGCTTATTGCACTATCTGTATCACTCTGCTTTAATGCAATTTTTTAATACATAATGCATGACATTATGACTATTATTGCATTTTTTGTTATATATATATATATATGTGTGTGTGTGTGTGTGTGTGTGTGTGTTCATTAATGACGCCTTGCAACCGTACACTCTGGTACGGCCAATGCACCAGGGGCTTGCGTACCCACAATATGGTGTGAAAAGTCCGAACACTTTCACAAGTGCGGCACCCCGAACTTATAACATTATATGCATCAGCTCCGAATCATGTCTTTGGTCAAATGTTGGGTTTGCCCGGCTCCTATGTTTTGGTACCTTACGTTCTGCTCTATCGGCTAAGGTAGCGCTAGGAGAACTACTGCGATTGTGCACCGGTTCTGCCGGGCCGAGCACCTCAGTAGAGAAAGCTAAAACTGACTATCATGATAAGGCGAGAGACTGGTCGCTGTTCGGCGAGGTTTTTCGAGTCCCTAAAGACTTATGCCGCTTAGGGCGAGGGGCCGGCTCCGTCCGGCTTACAGGCGTGTATCGCGCCCTGAATTCGGCCTTCCGAATACCAGGGGCTTCGCCAAAATTTAAAATTATAGAATTCTATGGCTAAGTGAGAGTGATAAAGCATTATTAGTCCGGTTGCATTGTTCGTTGTGTTGAGCACCTCCCTCGAAGGACCCAAGCATGGGAACAAGAGTGCTCAGGTTTATCCCGAACACCCCAGCACTCGTGGCATGGGGGCAGAAGCCGAGGACTAGCCATCTCTCAGATTGGATAAACAACCAAACAAAAGGTAATATTTTTAATTCACACAAGCGCTGCATAGCGAATACGATACAAGTTTCCATACATACAGGACAAAATGAGCAAGTCTCATTCAAATATTACATTTTGCAAACACTCATCCGCGATAAGACGGGCGCCCGACAGAACACCCTCGTAGTACATCTCGGGGTGGCGGTGCTCCTTGCCCTCCGGCGGCCCCTCCTTGATCAGCTTCACGGCGTCTAGCTTGACCCACTTCGTTTTTACATGGGCGAAGGCCCGGCGTGCACCTTTAATGCAGACGGATCACTTGATGACCTCCAGCCGTGGGCAGGCATCCACAAGCCGCCTCACGAGGCCGAAGAAGCTGTTCGGAAGGGCATCGCCAGGCGACAACCGGACTATGAAGCCCTTCATGGCCTGATCGGCCGCCTATGTAGCTCGGCCATCTGCTTCAGCTGGTCGCTCATCGGCACTGAATGTTTGGCCTCAACATACTGAGACCAGAACAGCTTCTCCGTCGAGCTCCCGTCCTCGGCCTGATAAAAGTGTGCGACATCGGACACACTGCGGGGCAAATCTGTGAATGCTCCTGAAGAGCTCCGAATCCGGTAAGTAATCGATAATTTACTTTTACATGCTTGCTTTGCATATAGGAAGCCTTACCCACCGCTATCTTCTTCATCGCGTCGATCTCCTGAAGGGCCTTCTCGGCCCCGGCCTTGGCACTCTTCGCGCTCTCATGGGCCGCGGCAAGCTCAGACTCTCGCATCTTCAAGTTAAGCTCCAACGCCTCGTGCTTCGTCACGAGAACCTGGAGCTCTTGCTGCACCTCGCCCACCCGAGCCTCGTGCCTCTCTCGCTCGGTGCGCTCCTGGGCCGCCTTCTCTTCGGCCTGGGAGAGCGCTTGCTTCAGGGTCGCCACCTCGGTCGTGGCCCCTGGCAAACATACAACGATCCTGTCATTTAGCAATCGCGTCCTTTTTCTCATCTATAGACGGGGTATTACTTACCCTTGTTCTCCTCGAGCTGCCTCTTAGCAAGGACGAGCTCTTTCTGGGACCCTCGAGGGCCTCCTTCAGTACAGCGACCTCCACAGTTAGTGCGGCGGACACCAGCAGCGAAGCCTGCATATGCATATTGACATACTCATATTAGACTCCTGCGCTATTATTTGATCCTCTGTTCGGCTTTTCCTTGTGAACACCGAACAAAGCATCAGGGGCTACTGTCTATGCGGTAATATTTCTACTACATTTTAAAACACTTACCTCAAAGCCTGTTAGAAGACTAGTACATGCTTCAGTCAATACGCTCTTGGCGGACTGAACCTTCTGGATCACTGCACTCATGATAATGCGGTGCTCCTCCTCGATGGAAGCACTGCAAAGCACTTCCAACATATTATCCGGCACCTCTGGATGGACAGAGGTCACCGGCATAGGCGTCTCACCCCTCTTAGAAGGAGACAGCTTGCCCGAGCCCGGAACCCCTGGAGGTTCCGGCGCGGGGTTCGGCTGAGGGCCGAACTCGGAGCTCTCAGGGGGCCCGTCCCCTCTGCTCCCGGAGTCCGAAAGGTCGCCTTGAGGCGCCTTCAGGACTGTCTCCCCTCGATCCGATGCCTCTTGGGACAACACCTCGGCGTCATCGGCAGGATGAGGGGAGGTGGCAGTCGGGACTGGATCGCTATCCATGTCTGACAAGCCCAGGGAGCCGTCCGAGGATACCTCGATATTGGCTCGGGGCAGCCTGCACAATTGAGTTCGGCGTTAGGGAAAGCAATATGACAAAGGAATCCTATGGGTTACTTTGATATCCGAATACTTACGATCTCCCCTGGGGCTTGGCCCTGGGCAACCGCTCGTCTTCACTTTCGTTGGCGGCGGTGGAGCTGTCCGGAAGGAGAGTCCTTCCCTTCTTAGACCCTCCGCCCTCCCCAGTTGGGGCGACCTTCCTTTTCTTGTCTCCCCCAGTCGGTGGGGGAGCCTCTTCTTCCTCTTCCTCGTCTTCGGGGGAAGAGTACGCCGCAGAGTCATCGGACGGTGAGTTCGATGACGCCTGGCGTCGGGAACTCTTTCGAGCTCCCTTGGCCTTCTTGGTCTTCTCCGGCACCTTATAAGGGGCTGGAGTTAGCATCTTCGTCAGAAGAGCATCTGCGGGGCCTTCAGGCAAGGGAGCCGGACAGTCGATCTGTCCAGCCATCTTCTGCCAGTCCTGTCGAAATTACGGGAGTTTAGATCCCGCATAGAGTCAATCTATATAAAAATAAGTATCCTGTGAAAGGTGAAACAACTTACCGCACTGGCGTGGCGCTTCGCGCTGAATCCGCGATCCTCAGTAATGGGGGGAGAGACCTCGGCGCTCTTGAACAACACCCTCCAGGCATCTTCATGAGTCGTATCGAAGAGCCTGTTCAGAGTTCGGTGCTGCACCGGATTGAACTCCCACAAGGTAAACTCCCGTTGTTGGCACGGGAGTATCCGGCGGACGAGCATAACCTGGACTATGTCAACAAGCTTGAGCTTCTTGTCCACCATGTTCTGAATACATGACTGGAGTCCGGTCAGCTCTTTTGAATTACCCCAGAACATGCCCTTCTCTTTCCAGGAGGTGAGCCGCATGGGGATGCCAGATCGGAACTCGGGGGCCGCTACCAATGCGGGGTCGCGCGGCTCGGTGATATAGAACCACTCCGATTGCCACCCCTTTATGGTATCCACAAAGGTGCCCTCGAGCCATGTGATGTTGGGCATCTTGCCCACCATGGCGCCTCCGCACTCCGCCTGGCGGCCGCTCACTACCTTCGGCTTGACATTGAAAGTCTTCAGCCATAAGCCGAAGTGGGGCTTGATGCGGAGGAAGGCCTCGCACATGATGATAAACGCCGAGATGTTGAGGATGAAGTTCGGGGCCAGATCATGGAAATCCAGGCCGTAATAAAACATGAGCCCCCGGACGAAGGTATGGAGAGGGAATCCTAGTCCGCGGAGTAAATGGGTGAGGAATACCACCCTCTCATGGGGCTCGGGGGTGGGGATGAGCTGTCCCCTATCTGGGAGCCGGTGCGCGATGTTGTTGGGCAGGTATCCGGCTCTCCTCAGTTTCTTGACGTCTCCCTCCGTGACGGAGGAGACCATCCACTTGCCTCCCGCTCTGGACATGGTTGGAGAAGGTTGAGATGGAAGTGAGAGCTTGGGCGCTAGAGCTCGAGTGTGCGGGAGCGGATGAGCAGAGGAGGAAGAAGGTGTGGATAGAAAGGTGAATCCTTATCCCTTTATATGGGCGGACAAAATTAAGCGTCCCCACTTGCCTGGTAAAACTCACTTATCCCCCAAGCGCCGCAATTGATGGCGCGGTTGGGTTACCCACGCCCGTATTGATGAGAATCCCGTAATAAGGGGACACGATCTCTGCTTTGACAAGACGTGTCGAAAAACTGCCTCGCGTTATGTGCGGGGCTGGTTAAAAGAAACGGTTCGAATAATCACCGGGCCATGACATAACGTCATGTTGCTAAAATAAGCTAGCAAATTAGATCTGCGAAAACATTATTCTCTCTACGGTGGAATGTGGAACTTATTTTGCAGGGTCAGACACTATCCTCATATTCAAATTCTTCTGTGATGTATTCGGAGAAGGAACCCGCCTTGCAATGCCGAAGACAACTGCACGCCGGACTCGTCGTCATTGAAGCCTGGTTCAGGGGTTACTGTGGGAGTCCTGGATTAGGGGGTCTCAGGATAGCCGGACTATCTCCATTGGCCGGACTGCTAGACTATGAAGATACAAGA
Organism: Triticum aestivum; assembly: GCF_018294505.1. Classification (NCBI taxonomy): domain Eukaryota; kingdom Viridiplantae; phylum Streptophyta; class Magnoliopsida; order Poales; family Poaceae; genus Triticum; species Triticum aestivum. The sequence continues at coordinate 519,877,680 of NC_057794.1, forward strand.
TTGAAGACTTCGTCTCGTGTCCGGATGGGACTCTACTTGGCATGGAAGGCAAGCTAGGCAATACGTATATGGATATCTCCTCCTTTGTAACCGACCTTGTGTAACCCTAACCCTCTCCGGTGTCTATATAAACCGAAGGGTTTTAGTCCGTAGGACAACAATCACAACATACAATCATACCATAGGCTAGCTTCTAGGGTTTAGCCTCTCTGATCTCGTGGTAGATCTACTCTTGTAACACCCATGTCATCAATAACAATCAAGCAGGACGTAGGGTTTGACCTCCATCAAGAGGGCCCGAACCTGGGTAAAACTTCGTGTCCCTTGCCTCCTGTTACCATCCGGCCTAGACGCACAGTTCGGGACCCCCTACCAGAGATCCGCCGGTTTTGACACCAACAATGGGTCTTGGCTCTGATTCTTGCTTCGAGGACCTGCATAAATTTTTACATGCAAAATCAGTTGGCGGATTATACTCCGGTTTGGCAAAAAACACACAAAAGGTCAAGTCAGGCAACTTATCAAAGATAGCAGCTACCATCTGAGACACCCGACCCTTTAACCCGTTCAGCTCTGTTGAAATCTCTTTCAGAGCTGTTTCAGCTGTCTCAGCTCGTTGGGTCAGAAGTGTTTTTTCCTTTTCCCAAGTTTTCTCCTTGGCAGCAAAGCTGGTCTTTAAATTTTCCGTTGTAGAGAGGCTTATTTGCAGTTTGGAGTTAGAAGATTTGATTTCTGTCTCCTGACTTGCTAGCCGGTCTTTGCGTCAGTCAATTGAGAGTTCAATTCAGACAAGGCATTCTGTAAAACATTCAGATGAGTCAAGACTTGGTTTCAAATTCAAAATTCCAAATTCAAGATTCAAGTCTGAAGTAATTTACACAAAACCACTTGACACTTGGGGGCTAATGTATGCCAAATCAAATTTCTACGACTCCACAAACATATTTAAAGTCCCAAGTACCTTACAAAGTAACATCACTTGACACTTGGGGGCTAATGTATGTAGTTTAGCAAGTTTATCAAGGTTAAGCCGGAGTATTAAGTACTTTGAAGACGGTCTCAAAAACAATTTTAAAGTACCGATTCATTTATGATCAAAATGAACCGGTCCTTGGGGACTACAGGTGAAGCTTTGTTCTATTAAAGACAAGCAAAGATTCAGAGGTAAAAGTCTCGGCCTATATTTTAAAGTCTACAGGTTATTCCGGTTCTCTCATAATCTGAAGACTTGGGGGCTGAAGGAATACAAATAAGCCGGAAAAACGTACCTCATACTTCAACTGCAGCTGCTTGACCATCTCAATCTCAGACTCGCGACTGGACTGTACATGACTGAGATAGCCGGATAAAATGTCATTGGCATTGAGATGGTCATAGTTGGCAACGTCAAAGCGAACTTTCTGCCTCTCCAATGCCTCTTGCTTTGCTGTACACCGAGCCAGCACAGTTGGGTTCCCCGGCTCAACAAAGCGGCTCCCAGTAATTTGAACATCTTGGGCAGGTGGAGACGGCGGGTTGGCCGAGCTTGACAGTCCAGCTGTAGAAGGATTCACAGTGGCTTCGTCAAAAGATGGCTTAGGAGGATTTGCCTCATTGTCAATAGGTGGGTCTTCTAGAGCGTTAGCTAATGGAGAAGGCGGCCTAGCTGGGTCAGATGCCAGCACTGGCGGGTCTTCCACCGGTTTTGCTGCCTTCGCCTTTTTGGATTTAGCTTGGCCGCTAAGAAAAAATGTTGCAGGATTGTCAGTATAAAGGTACAATTGAACAAACCCGAAAGAACATGAGGATTTCTGATTACCCGAGAGCACTCTTGAAAGACGGGAATTGCGTTTGCGATGAGTCGCCAAAGGAACGAGACACCTCCTGAAAGGATAAAAAAGAGTTAAAAGAAATACAAGGAGAAGGATCCATTAAAAAGAGTTAAAGACATAAATAAGTAAACCTCATTCGGACATTTCTGAGGAGTTTGTTGAAGGATGACATCCAGTTCATCTTCAATCCTAGCTTCATGGCGGCTTTCATGTTGCTGCTTTTTCAGACGAAAGTTGGGATCCAAGTAAGCTAAAGGGTTAGAAAACCTTACTTTACGGATCACTCATCGAACTTTGTGTCTTGGTAAGGGCTCTGAGTCGGAGGAAATGATAGTTACCTCTGCTTCCCCGGCCTGACTGGCCCTAGTGTCATCCTGGTAAGGATCAGTGTTAATAAGATTGTTAAAAAATTGGCCAAGGGAATCAAGGGCTACCTCTGAATCAGACGTTTCATCAAGTTTCATCAAATCTTCAGCAGTGTTCTCCTTTTTCTTCTTCGACTTCCGGGTCATTTTCTTGGCGTTCATGGCGGCGGCTTTCGCCTTCTTGGCAGCCTCGTGGTCATATTTCACTTTGCAAAAGTCAGAATTGGCCTGCAAAGACAAGAGTAAAGATCAGTGCTAAACAATACAGCTGGGCAAAATACAAAGGAAAAGAGATCAAAATATCCTTACTTCTGGTACCGGGTTAAGTTTGCAGAAGGGATTTAACCCAACAATATTGCAATCTTCATACTTCCCATTCACCAAAAGGTTTGACATTGAGACAATGTCTTCTTCGGTTAGTTGAACCGGGCTATGACGAAGAGAGTCGTCCGAGCCTCCACCATATTCATACATCAATTTTGACTGACGGCTTAATGGAATAACCCGCCATGAGATCCAACAGCGGGTCAGATCAACTCCGGTTAAACCGTTCCCCAACAAAGCGTTGATTCTTCTGATGGATGGAAGTAGCCTCTTGTGTTCAGCAGCAGTGAGTTTATATGGAAGTGCGAACTTGGAGTCAAGACGATCGTGGCGGTAACCCGACAGTGGCTTCTCGTTTGCTGGTGAGATGTCCTAACAGTAAAACCAAGTTTGGTTCCAGTCCTTTGGGTGTCTTGGTAAGACTATGAGAGGGAAGACAGTACCCTGCCGGCGCTGAATTGAGATGCCTCCAAGCTCTAAGATAAGGCCGTTGGTGCACCCGTTCTGCCGGTTCAGATAAAAGTATTCTCTAAACAGCTCTACGGTCGGCTCTTGCTGAAGATACACCTCACAGAGTACTTGGAAATTACAAATATTAGATATGGAATTGGTCCCAATATCCTGAGGATGGCGTTTGAAAAAGTGAAGGACCTCTCTGAAGAACTTTGAACCGGGCGGTGAGAAGCCATGGTTCATGTGGTCAGTGAAGACAATCACTTCACCGTCTTTTGGATTGGGTCGTTCTTCTTCCGGGTCAGGAGCACGATAAGACATGACGGTTTTTGAGGGCAGAAACCCAATGAGGAAGAACTCTTTTAAACGTTCCTCAGTTATGGTTGAGGGGACCCAGTTACAGATGGTGGGTGTCTTTGACGGCATGATGTGCAAGGAACTGAAAAAGAAAAAACAACATGCCAGTTTAGTTTTACGGTGAGGTTAACAGTTAAAGGATGAAGATGTAAAACAAGTAATGGCGACTTAACTAAGGGCTAATGACATATAAGGAAAAGAAAGCTGGAGTGGTAAGCCGCCATGACTACAGATTCTTTCAGAAAGCGGATTCAGCTAAGTGTTGGCATAAACAAGTTTTACCAAGCTGTCATTATTATTTTGGATCAAATGGCCGTTCTGAAAAGAAAATATTCTAGACCTAAAAATCTAGTACAGATGAGTTCGTCAGCTATAATGAAGCATCTATACGGGAAAAAGGGATCTACTGATATAAAAATGGACGCAAAACAACTACTGCGCGAGTTATATTTCCTTTCTGGATTAGAAGAAGTTGCGAAAGAAGAACTACAAGAAGATCCGTTATGAACAGCGAAGAACACTGATGAACTCGCAACCCTAATACAAATCTAAGTGCGTGAGAAAGAAGGAACTTACGAGATGCAGATCTACTGCGAAGAGTCGCCGCGTCTCTCTGGACGAACTCAGGGTGATGCAGCGGCCGATGTTGAGGGCAACGGTGAGTGCTACGGCGGCGGCGGAGCTCGAGAAGCAGAGAGGGAGCGACAGGAAGAATACAGAGAGAGAGAGAGAAGAATGAGGAAGGCCGGGGGAAGCCTATTTATAAGGACATATGCGAACAGACGGGCGCGAAAATCAAGGGAGAACTGAATAATGGTTATCCAGCCATATAGGCGTCTCGATTCTCGGGAAACATTAAAGATAAAAGATCCGTTGTAAAATGACGTCATGAAAGTCTTTTGTGAAGGAAATATGCCCTAGAGGCAATAATAAAGTTATTATTTATTTCCTTATATCATGATAAATGTTTATTATTCATGCTAGAATTGTATTAACCGGAAACATAGTACATGTGTGAATACATAGACAAACACAGTGTCACTAGTATGCCTCTACTTGACTAGGTCATTGATCGAAGATGGTTATGTTTCCTAACCATAGACATGAGTTGTCATTTGATTAACGAGATCACATCATTAGGAGAATGATGTGATTGACTTGACCCATTTCGTTAGCTTAGCACTTGATCGTTTAGTTTGTTGCTATTGCTTTCTTCATAACTTATACATGTTCCTATGACTATGAGATTATGCAACTCCCGTTTACCGGAGGAACACTTTGTGTGCTACCAAACATCACAACATAACTGGGTGATTATAAAGGTGCTCTACAGGTGTCTCCGAAGGTACATGTTGGGTTGGCGTATTTCGAGATTAGGATTTGTCACTCCGATTGTCGGAGAGGTATCTCTGGGCCCTCTCGGTAATACACATCACTTAAGCCTTGCAAGCATTGCAACTAATGAGTTAGTTGCGGGATGATGCATTACGGAACGAGTAAAGAGACTTGCTGGTAACGAGATTGAACTAGATATTGAGATACCGACGATCGAATCTCGGGCAAGTAACATACCGATGACAAAGGGAACAACGTATGTTGTTATGCGGTCTAACCGATAAAGATCTTCATAGAATATGCGGGAGCCAATATGAGCATCCAGGTTCCGCTATTGGTTATTGACCGGAGATGTGTCTCGGTCATGTCTACATAGTTCTCGAACCCGTAGGGTCCGCACGCTTAACGTTATGATGATAGTTATATTATGAGTTTATATGTTTTGATGTACCGAAGGAGTTCGGAGTCCCGGATGAGATCTGGGACATGACGAGGAGTCTCGAAATGGTCGAGACGTAAATATCGATATATTGGACGACTATATTCGGACATCGGAAAGGTTTCGAGTGATTCGGGTATTTATCGGAGTACCGGAGAGTTACGGGAATTCGCCGGGGAGTATATGGGCCTTATTGGGCCATACAGGAATAGAGGAGAGAGGCCAAAAGGAAGGAGGCGCGCGCCCCCCTCTGGTCCGAATTGGACAAGGGGTGCAGCCCCTTTTTCCTTCTTCCTCTCCTCCTCTTTCCTTCTCTCCTACTCCAACAAGGAAAGGAGGAGTCCTACTCCCAGTGGGAGTAGGACTCCCCCCTTGGTGCGCCCTCCTCCTAGGCCGGCCGCCTCCCCCCTTGCTCCTTTATATACGGGGACAGGGCGGCACCCCATGGACACAACAATTGATCCCTTGGATCTCTTAGCCGTGTGCGGTGCCCCCCTACACCATATTCCACCTCGATAATACTGTAGCGGTGCTTAGGCGAAGCCCTGCGTCGGTAGAAGATCAACATCGTCACCATGCCATCATGCTGACGAAACTCCGCCTCAACACTCGGCTGGATCGGAGTTCGAGGGATGTCATCGGGCTGAACGTGTGCTGAACTCGGAGGTGCCGTGCGTTCGGTACTTGATCGGTCGGATCGTGAAGACGTATGACTACATCAAGCGCGTTCTGCTAACGCTTCCGCTTTCGGTCTATGAGGGTACATGGACAACACTCTCCCCTCCCGTTGCTATGCATCACCATGATCTTGCGTGTGCGTAGGAAAATTTTGAAATTACTACGTTCCCCAACAGTGGCATCCGAGCCTGGTTTTATGCGTTGATGTTATATGCACGAGTAGAACACAAGTGAGTTGTGGGCGATATAAGTCATACTGCTTACCAGCATGTCATACTTTGGTTCGGCGGTATTGTTGGATGAAGCGGCCCGGACCGACATTACGCGTACGCTTACGCGAGACTGGTTCTACCGATATGCTTTGCACACAGGTGGCTGGCGGGTGTCAGTTTCTCCAACTTTAGTTGAACCGAGTGTGGCTACGCCCGGTCCTTGCGAAGGTTAAAACAACACCAACTTGACAAACTATCGTTGTGGTTTTGATGCGTAGGTAAGAACGGTTCTTGCTAAGCCCGTAGCAGCCACATAAAACTTGCAACAACAAAGTAGAGGACGTCTAACTTGTTTTTGCAGGGCATGTTGTGATGTGATATGGTCAAGACATGATGCTAAATTTTATTGTATGAGATGATCATGTTTTCTAACCGAGTTATCGGCAACTGGCAGGAGCCATATGGTTGTCGCTTTATTGTATGCAATGCAATCGCGCTGTAATGCTTTACTTTATCACTAAGCGGTAGCGATAGTCGTGGAAGCATAAGATTGGTGAGACAACAAAGATGCAACGATGGAGATCAAGGTGTCGCGCCGGTGATGATGGTGATCATGACGGTACTTCGGAGATGGAGATCACAAGTACAAGATGATGATGGCCATATCATATCACTTATATTGATTGCATGCGATGTTTATCTTTTATGCATCTTATCTTGCTTTGATTGACGGTAGCATTATAAGATGATCTCTCATTAAATTTCAAGATAAAAGTGTTCTCCCTGAGTATGCACCATTGCCAAAGTTCGTCGTGCCTAGACACCACGTGATGATCGGGTGTGATAAGCTCTACGTCCATCTACAACGGGTGCAAGCCAGTTTTGCACATGCAGAATACTCAGGTTAAACTTGATGAGCCTAGCATATGCAGATATGGCCTCGGAACACTGAGACCGAAAGGTCGAGCGTGAATCATATAGTAGATATGATCAACATAGTGATGTTCACCATTGAAAACTACTCCATTTCATGTGATGATCGGTTATGGTTTAGTTGATTTGGATCACTTGATCACTTAGAAGATTAGAGGGATGTCTTTGTAAGTGGGAGTTCTTAAGTAATATGATTAATTGAACTTTAATTTATCATGAACTTAGTCCTGGTAGTATTAGCATATCTATGTTGTAGATCAATAGCTCGCGATGCTGCTCCCCATTTAATTTTGATATGTTCCTAGAGAAAACTAAGTTGAAAGATGTTAGTAGCAATGATGCGGATTGGATCCGTGATCTGAGGTTTATCCTCATTGCTGCACAGAAGAATTATGTCCTTGATGCACCGCTAGCTGACAGACCTATTGCAGGAGCAGATGCAAACGTTATGAACGTTTTTGACAAAAGCTCGGTATGATGACTACTTGATAGTTAAGTGCACCATGCTTTACGGCTTAGAATCGGGACTTCAAAGACGTTTTGAACTTCATGGACCATATGAGATGTTCCAGGAGTTGAAGTTAATATTTCAAGCAAATACCCGAGTTGAGAGATATGAAGTCTCCAACAAGTTCTATAGCTAAAAGATGGAGGAGAATAGCTCAAGCAGTGAGCATGTGCTCAGATTGTCTGGGTACTACAATCGCTTGAATCAAGTGGAAGTTAATCTTCTAGATAAAATAGTGATTGACAGAATTCTCTAGTCACCACCACCAAGTTAGTAGAACTTAGTGATGAACTATAATATACAAGGGATGATGAAAACAATTCCCAAGCTCTTCACGATGCAAAAATCGGCGAAGGTAGAAATCAAGGAAAACATCAAGTGTTGATGGTTGACAAGACCACTAGTTTCAAGATAAAGGGAAAAGGGAAGAAGGGGAACTTCAAGAAGAACGACAAACAAGTTGCTGCTCAAGTGAAGAAACCCAAGTCTGGACCTAAGCCTGAGACTAAGTGCTTCTACTGCAAAGGGACTGGTCACTAGAAGCAGAACTACCCCAAGTATTTGGTGGATAAGAAGGATGGAAAAGTGAACAAAGCTATGTTTGATATACATGTTATTGATGTGTACTTTACTAGTGTTTATAGCAAACCCTCGGTATTTGATACTGGTTCAGTTGCTAAGAGTAGTAACTCGAAATGGGAGTTGCAAAATAAACAGAGACTAGTTAAGGGTGAAGTGACGATGTGTTGGAAGTGGTTCCAAGATTGATATGATCATCATCGCACACTCCCTATACTTTCGGGATTAGTGTTGAACCTAAATAAATGTTATTTGGTGTTTGCGTTGAGCATAAATATGATTGGATCATGTTTATTGCAATACGGTTATTCATGTAAGTTAGAGAATAATTGTTGTTCTGTTTACATGAATAAAACCTTCTATGGTCATACACCCAATGAAAATGGTTTGTTGGATCTTGATCGTGGTGATACACATTTTCATAATATTGAAGCCAAAAGATGCAAAGTTAATAATGATAGTGCAACTTATTTGTGGCACTGCCGTTTAGGTCATATTGGTCTAAAGCGCATGAAGAAAATCCATGCTGATGGGCTTTTGGAATCACTTGATTATGAATCAGTTGATGCTTGCGAACCATGCCTCATGGGCAAGATGACTAAGACTCTGTTCTCTGGAACAATGGAGCGAGCAACAGATTTGTTGGAAATCATACATACTGATGTATGTGGTTCGATGAATATTGAGGCTCGCGGCAGGTATCATTATTTTCTGATCTTCACAGATGATTTGAGCAGATATGAGTATATCTACTTGATGAAACACAAGTCTGAAATATTTGAAAAGTTTAAAGAATTTCAGAGTGAAGTGGAGAATCATCATAACAAAAATAAAAGTTTTTACGATATGATCGCAGAAGTAAAATATTTGAGTTACGAGTTTGGCCTTCAGTTAAAACAATGTGAAATAGTTTCACTACTCACGTCACCTGGAACACCACAGTGTAATGGTGTGTCCGAATGTCGTAACCGTGCTTTATTAGATATGGTGTGATCTATGATCTCTCTGACCGATTACCACTATCGTTTTGGGGTTATGCGTTAGAGACAGCTACATTCACATTAAATAGGGCACCATCTAAATCCGTTGAGACGACACCGTATGAACTGTGGTTTGGCGAGAAACCTAAGCTGTCGTTTCTTAAAGTTTGGGACTGTGATGCTTATGTGAAAAAGTTTCAACATGATAAGCTCGAACCCAAATCGGAGAAGTAAATCTTCATAGGATACCCAAAAGAAAATGTTGGGTACACCTTCTATCACAGATCCGAAGGCAAGATTTTCATTGCTGAGAATGGATCCTTTCTAGAGAAGGAGTTTCTCTCGAAAGAAGTGAGTGGGAGGAAAGTAGAACTTGATGAGGTAACTGTACCTGCTCCCTTATTGGAAAGTAGTTCATCACAGAAATCTGTTCCTGTGACTACTACACCAATTAGTGAGGAAGGTAATGATGATGATCATGTAACTTCAGATCAAGTTACTATCGAACCTCATAGGTAAACCAGAGTGTGATTCGCACCAGAGTGGTACGGTAATCCTGTTCTGGAGGTCATGTTACTTGACCATGACGAACCTACGAACTATGAGGAAGCGATGATGAGCCCAGATTCTGCAAAATGGCTTGAGGCCATGAAATCTGAGATGAGATCCATGTATGAGAACAAAGTATGGACTTTGATTGACTTGCCCATTGATCAGCGAGCCATTGAGATTAAATGGATCTTCAAGAGGAAGACGGACGCTGATAGTAGTGTTACTATCTACAAAGCTAGAATTGTCGCAAAAAGGTTTTCGACAAGTTCAAGGTGTTGACTATGATGAGAGTTTCTCACTTGTATCTATGCTTAAGTCTGTCCGAATCATGTTAGCAATTGCCGCATTTTATGAAATCTGGCAAATGGATAAACAAAACTGCATTCATTAATGGATTTATTAAAGAAGAGTTGTATATGATGCAACCTGAAGGTTTTGTCAATCCTAAAGGTACTAACAAAATATGCAAGCTCCAGTGATCCATCTATGGACTGGTGCAAGCATCTCGGAGTTGGAATATACGCTTTGATAAGTTGATCAAAGCATATAGTTTTATACAGACTTGCGGTGAAGCCTGTATTTATAAGAAAGTGAGTGGGAGCACTACATTATTTCTGATAAGTATATGTGAATGACATATTGTTGATCAGAGATAATGTAGAATTATTCTGCATTGCATGAAGGAGTGTTTGAATGGAGTTTTTCAAAGAAGGACCTCGGTCAAGCTGCTTACATATTGAGCATCAAGATCTATAGAGATAGATCAAGACGCTTGATAAGTTTTTCAATGAATACATACCTTGACAAGATTTTGAAGTAGTTCAAAATGGAACAGTCAAAGAAAGAGTTCTTGCCTATGTTACAAGGTGTGAAACTGAGTAAGACTCAAAGCCCGTCCACGACAGAAGATAGAAAGAGAATGAAAGTCATTCCCTATGCCTTGGCCATAGGTTCTATAAAATATGCCATGCTGTGTGCCAGATCTATTGTATACCCTACACTGTTTTTGGCAAGGGGTACAATGGTGATCTAGGAGTAGATCATTGGACAGCGGTCAAAATTATCCTTAGTGGAATAAGGATATGTTTCTCGATTATGTAGGTGACAAAAAGGTTCGTCGTAAAGGGTTACATCGATTCAAATTTTGACACTGATCCAGATGACTTTAAATCTCAAACTGGATACATATTGAAAGTGGGAGCAATTAGCTAGAGTAGCTCCGTGCAGAGCATTGTTGACATAGAAATTTGCAAAATACTTACGGATCTGAATGTGGCAGACCCGTTGACTAAACTTCTCTCACAAGCAAAACATGATCACACCTTAGTACTCTTTGGGGTGTTAGTCACATAGTGATGTGAACTAGATTATTGACTCTAGTAAACCCTTTGGGTATTGGTCGCATGTCGATGTGAACTATGGGTGTTAATCACATGGTGATGTGAACTATTGGTGTTAAATCACATGGCGATGTGAACTGGATTATTGACTCTAGTGCAAGTGGGAGACTGAAGGAAATATGCCCTTAGAGGCAATAATAAAGTTATTATTTATTTCCTTATATCATGATAAATGTTTATTATTCATGCTAGAATTGTATTAACCGGAAACATAGTACATGTGTGAATACATAGACAAACATAGTGTCACTAGTATGCCTCTACTTGACTAGCTCGTTGATCGAAGATGGTTATGTTTCCTAACCATAGACATGAGTTGTCATTTGATTAACGGGATCACATCATTAGGAGAATGCTGTGATTGACTTGACCCGTTCCGTTAGCTTAGCACTTGATCGTTTAGTTTGTTGCTATTGCTTTCTTCATAACTTATACATGTTCCTATGACTATGAGATTATGCAACTCCCGTTTACCGGAGGAACACTTTGTGTGCTACCAAACATCACAACATAACTGGGTGATTATAAAGGTGCTCTACAGGTGTCTCCGAAGGTACATGTTGGGTTGGCGTATTTTGAGATTAGGATTTGGCACTCCGATTGTCGGAGAGGTATCTCTGGACCCTCTCGGTAATACACATCACTTAAGCCTTGCAAGCATTGCAACTAATGAGTTAGTTGTGGGATGATGTATTACGGAACGAGTAAAGAAACTTGCCGGTAACGAGATTGAACTAGGTATTGAGATACCGACGACCGAATCTCGGGCAAGTAACATACCGATGACAAAGGGAACAACGTATGTTGTTATGCGGTCTGACCCATAAAGATCTTCGTAGAATATGTGGGAGCCAATATGAGCATCCAGGTTCCGCTATTGGTTATTGACCGGAGACGTGTCTCGGTCATGTCTACATAGTTCTCGAACCCGTAGGGTCCGCACGCTTAACATTACGGTGACACTTATATTATGAGTTTATATGTTTTGATGTACCGAAGGAGTTCGGAGTCCCGGATGAGATCGGGGACATGACGAGGAGTCTCGAAATGGTCTAGACGTAAAGATCGATATATTGGACGACTATATTCGGACATCGGAAAGGTTCCGAGTGATTCGGGTATTTATCGGAGTACCGAAGAGTTACGGGAATTCGCCGGGGAGTATATGGGCCTTATTGGGCCATACGGGAATAGAGGACAGAGGCCAAAAGGAAGGAGGCGCGCGCCCCCCTCTGGTCCGAATTGGACAAGGGGTGCAACCCCTTTTTCCTTCTTCCTCTCCTCCTCTTTCCTTCTCTCCTACTCCAACAAGGAAAGAAGGAGTCCTACTCCCGGTGGGAGTAGGACTCCCCCCTTGGTGCACCCTCCTCCTAGGCCGGCCGCCTCCCTCCTTGCTCCTTTATATACGGGGACAGGGCGGCACCCCATGGACACAACAATTGATCCCTTGGATCTCTTAGCCGTGTGCGGTGCCCCCCTCCACCATATTCCACCTCGATAATACTGTAGTGGTGCTTAGGCGAAGCCCCGCGTCGGTAGAAGATCAACATCGTCACCACACCGTCGTGCTGATGAAACTCTCCCTCAACACTCGGTTGGATCGGAGTTCGAGGGATGTCATCGGGCTGAACGTGTGCTGAACTCGGAGGTGCCATGCGTTCGGTACTTGATCGGTCGGATCGTGAAGACGTATGACTACATCAACCGCGTTGTGCTAACGCTTCCGCTTTCGGTCTACGAGGGTACGTGGACAACACTCTCCCCTCTCGTTGCTATGCATCACCATGATCTTGCGTGTGCGTAGGAAAATTTTGAAATTACTACGTTCCCCAACATTTTGCGTTTTCAAGAGATGACGTCACGGCGGGTTATAGAGTTTTTTTTTCAGGTAGAGGAAGATGGATTTCATCTAAGTGTTGAAGATTGACAAAGAACAAAGTTCAAAGTCAACCTGGGGCCTAATGTTGGGGATATAGCTACCAGGTATGACCCGCCCAGGAGGGGCCGGGTCAACCCCAATGGCGGGTTACAAGAAGAAGCCCAGTAATATTCAAGGTGATAGTTTATTAAGACTTGTAGAAGGTCTAAGCCCAAAGGCGGCTTAAGGCCCAACATTGTAAACCGCCATATGTAAATAAAGGCTTGTAAAGAAAGGCATATAAAAGAAGTCACCGAGCCGGACATGTTTGATGAGCCAGCCGGGACTCTGTAGGCCGCTAGGCATCGACCCGTGTATATAAGGGGGCGACCCGGTGGCGGCTTAGGGCAAGAAACAACAAGATCGATAACCAAGCCGACGAGTTGAGCCCCTTGGAGATCGAAACCTCAGCAATACCAATCCCAACTAGATGTAGGCTTTTACCTTCATAGTAAGGGGCCAAACTAGTATAAAAACTCTCTCGTGTCCTTTGTCCCGATTAACCCTTTAAGCTCCCTAGTGCGATGGCCCTACGACTAAGTCCTTGCTCTAGGACATCTGCCGTGTCAACTCCACAACAGAATCTGAAACTTACAGTTTCAGATTCTTAGGCCCCTGCCCTGCTATGCGACCTGACCATTGCACCTCTTGCTTGAGTTGAGTGGGAGCTGGTAGCTCTGGCACCTCCTGTTCGTCTCCATTGATGACGATGATGGGAGGAGGACGTTGGCGAGCGAGAAGTGCTGGTGGGGTGATGATCTGCAGGTCCTCGTCATTGCCCATAGCAGCTGGAGGAGCCGTAACTTGTGATCGAGGGATATAACGGTGGGCTGCCCACAGTTCCCTCTGCCCAGCATCGCCCGAGTCCGCCTCCTTCATTGCCCACAGTAGCATGTCGATGGGCATGATCCTCTTAACTGGGGCTCCATAGCGCTGGTCCATGCGCTACTTCTCCTGAGCCGTCGCCTTCTTCCTCACCTTTTCTGATGCATCCATGCCTTTTGGGCTGCTGTATCTCTTGGCAATCTTCATGTAGTCGACGAATAGGTCTTCGTCGCCGCGAGCCGACCCAAAAAGCATGGCAACCCAGCCCTTGCCGGTGGGGAAGGTGTTGGAGAGCATAGTAATTTCAAAAAGATTCCTACGCACACGCAAGATCATGGGGATGCATAGCAACAAGAGGGGAGAGTGTGTCCACGTACCCTCGTAGACCGAAAGCGGAAGCATTAGCACAACGCGGTTGATGTAGTCATACATCTTCACGATCCGACCGATCAAGCACCGAACGCACGACACCTCCGAGTTCTGCACACGTTCAACTCGATGACGTCCCTCAAACTCCGATCCAGCCGAACTTTGAGGGAGAGTTCCGTCAGCACGACCGCGTGGTGACGATGATGATGTTCTACCGACGCAGAGCTTAGCCTAAGCACTACTACGATATGACTGAGGTGGATTATGGTGGAGGGGGGCACCACACATGGCTAAAAGATCTAAGAGATCAATTGTTGTGTCTATGGGGTGCCCCCTCCTTCGTATATAAAGGGGGGAGGAGGAGGGGGCCGGCCAAGAGGTGGAGGCACGCCCAAGGGGGGGTAATCCTACTCCAAGTAGGTTTTGCCCCCTTTCCTATTCCAACTAGGAGAAGGGGGGAGGAGGAGGTGGAGAGAAGGAAGGAGAAGGGGGGCCGCCGCCCCCTTCCCTTTCCCAATTCGGATTGGGGAAAGGGGGACCGCGCGCCACCTCCTGCTGCCTCTCCTCTTCCACCACTTTGGGCCCATGAGGCCCAATAACCCCCGGGGGGATTCCAGTAACCCCCCGGTACTCCGGTATATATCCGATAACCCCCGGAACTATTCCGGTGTCCGAATATAGTCGTCCAATATATCAATCTTCATGTCTCGACCATTTTGAGACTCCTCGTCATGTCCGTGATCACATCCGGGAATCCGAACTACCTTCACTACATCAAAACACATAAACTCACAATATAACCGTCATCAAACTTTAACCGTGCGGGCCCTACGGGTTCGAGAACTATGTAGACATGACCGAGACATGTCTCCGGTCAATAACCAATAGCAGAACCTGGATGCTCATATTGGCTCCTACATATTCTACGAAGATATTTATCGGTCAAACCGCATAACAACATACGTTGTTCCCTTTGTCATCGGTATGTTACTTTCCCGAGATTCGATCGTCGGTATCTCAATACCTAGTTCAATCTCGTTACCGGCAAG
This sequence comes from Triticum aestivum, assembly GCF_018294505.1. Classification (NCBI taxonomy): domain Eukaryota; kingdom Viridiplantae; phylum Streptophyta; class Magnoliopsida; order Poales; family Poaceae; genus Triticum; species Triticum aestivum. Next base: position 519,892,767 of record NC_057794.1, read on the forward strand.
TCTCTTTACTCGTTCCGTAATACATCATCCCGCAACTAACTCATTAGTTGCAATGCTTGAAAGGCTTAAGTGATGTGTATTACCGAGTGGGCCTAGAGATACCTCTCTGACAATCGGAGTGACAAATCATAATCTCAAAATATGCCAACCCAACAAGTACCTTTGGAGACACCTGTAGAGCACCTTTATAATCACCCAGTTACGTTGTGACGTTTGGTAGCACACAAAGTGATCCTCCAGTAAACTGGAGTTGCATAATCTCATAGTCATAGGAACATGTATAAGTCATGAAGAAAGCAATAGCAACAAACTAAACGCTCAAGTGCTAAGCTAACGGAATGGGTCAAGTCAATCACACCATTCTCCTAATGATGTGATCCCGTTAATCAAATGACAACTCTTTGTCCATGGCTAGGAAACATAACCATCTTTGATTCAACGAGTTAGTCAAGTAGAGGCATACTAGTGACACTCTATTTGTCTATGTATTCACACATGTATCATGTTTCCGGTTAATACAATTCTAGCATGAATAATAAACATTTATCATGATATAAGGAAATAAATAATAACTTTATTATTGCCTCTAGGGTATATTTCCTTCAGTCTCCCACTTTCACTAGAGTCAATAATCTAGATTACACATTAATGATTCTAACACCCATGGAGCCTTGGTGCTGATCATGTTTTGCTTGTGGAAGAGGCTTAGTCAACGGGTCTGCAACATTCAAATCCGTATGTATCTTGCAAATCTCCATGTCTCCCACCTGGACTTGATCCCGGATGGAGTTGAAGCGTCCCTTGATGTGCTTGGTTCTCTTGTGAAATCTGGATTCCTTTGCTAAAGCAATTGCACCAGTATTGTCACAAAAGATTTTCATTGGACGTGATGCACTAGGTATGACACCTAGATCAGATATGAACTCCTTCATCCAGACTCCTTCATTTGCTGATTCTGAAGCAGCTGTGTACTCCACTTCATATGTAGATCCCGCTATGACGCTTTGTTTAGAACTGCACCAACTGACAGCTCCATCGTTTAATAAAAATACGTATATGTTGGGGAACGTTGCAGAAAACAAAATTTTCCTACGGTTTCACCAAGATCCATCTAGGAGTTCATCTAGCAACGAGTGATTGGATTGCATCTACATACCTTTGTAGATCACGCGCAGAAGCGTTCAAAGAACGGGGATGAGGAAGGCGTACTCGACGTGATCCAAATCACCGGAGATCCTAGCGCCGAACGGACGGCACCTCCGCGTTCAACACATGTACGGTAAGCGTAACGTCTCCTTCTTCTTGATCCAGCAAGGGGGAAGGAGAGGTTGAGGAAGATGGCTCCAACAGCAGCACGACGGCGTGGTGGTGGTGGTGAGGAAGATGGCTCCAAGTCGGAATCCGGGCCCGCCATCGCTTCTTCATAGTTCGAAGGTTCACCGTTGTCTAACAACATGATTTCCAAGACAGGGTTGCCGTACCACTTTGGTGCGGAACGTGTCCTTGTGGACCTACGAAGTTCAGTAGCAACTTGATCTGAAGTTTCATGATCATCATCATTAACTTCCTCTCTAGTCGGTGCAGGCACCTCAGGAACATTTTCTTGAGTTGCGCCATTTTCTGGTTCAAGAGGTAATACTTCATCAAGTTCTACTTTCCTCCCACTTTCTTCTTTCGAGAGAAACTCCTTCTCTAGAAAGGATCCATTCTTGGCAACAAAGATCTTGCCTTCGGATCTGAGGTAGAAGGTATACCCAATAGTTTCTTTAGGGTATCCTATGAAGACGCATTTTTCCGACTTGGGTTCGAGCTTTTCAGGTTGAAGTTTCTTGACATAAGCATTGCACCCCCAAACTTTTAGAAACGACAACTTAGGTTTCTTCCCAAACCATAATTCATACGATGTCGTCTCAACGGATTTCGACGGAGCCCTATTTAAAGTGAATGCGGCAGTCTCTAAAGCATAGCCCCAAAAATATAGCGGTAAATCGGTAAGAGACATCATAGATCGCACCATATCTAATAGAGTGCGATTACGATGTTCTGACACACCATTACCCTGAGGTGTTCCAGGCGGCGTGAGTTGTGAAACTATTCCGCATTTTCTTAAGTGTGTGCCAAACTCGTGACTCAAGTATTCTCCTCCATGATCTGATCGCAGGAACTTGATTTTCCTGTCACGTTGATTTTCAACCTCACTCTAAAATTCCTTGAACTTTTCAAAGGTTTCAGACTTGTGTTTCATTAAGTAGACATACCCATATCTACTCAAGTCATCAGTGAGGGTGAGAACATAACGATAGCCACCGCGAGCCTCAACACTCATTGGACCGCACACATCAGTATGTATGATTTCCAATAAGTTGGTTGCTCGCTCCATTGTTCCTGAGAACGGAGTCTTGGTCATTTTACCAATGAGACATGGTTCACACATGTCCAATGATTCGTAATCAAGAGGCTCTAAAAGTCCATCAGCATGGAGCTTCTTCATGCGTTTGACACCTATGTGACCAAGGCGGTAGTGCCACAAGTATGTGGGACTATCATTATCAATCTTACATCTTTTGGTACTCACACTATGAACATATGTAGCATTACGCTCGAGATTCATTAAGAATAAACCATTCACCATCGGAGCATGCCCATAAAACATATCTCTCATATAAATAGAACAACCATTATTCTCGGATTTAAATGAGTAGCCATCTCATATTAAACGAGATCCTGATACATTGTTCATGCTCAAACTTGGCACTAAATAACAATTATTAAGGTTCAAAACTAATCCCGTAGGTAAATGTAGAGGTAGCGTGCCGACGGCGATCACATCGACCTTGGAACCATTCCCGACGCGCATCGTCACCTCGTCCTTCACCAGTCTCCACTTATTCCGCAACTCCTGCTTTGAGTTACAAATGTGAGCAACTGCACCGGTATCAAATACCCAGGAGCTACTACGAGTACTGGTAAGGTACACATCAATTACATGTATATCACATATACCTTTTGTTTTGCCGGCCTTCTTGTCCGCTAAGTATTTGGGGCAGTTCCGCTTCCAGTGACCACTTTCCTTGCAATAAAAGCACTCAATCTCGGGCTTGGGTCCATTCTTTGGCTTCTTCCCGGCAGCTTGCTTGCCGGGCGCGGCAACTCCCTTGCCGTATTTCTTGGAGGTTTTCTTACCCTTGCCTTTCTTGAACTTAGTGGTTTTATTCACCATCAACACTTGATGTTCCTTTTTGACTTCTATCTCTGCTGATTTCAGCATTGCAAATACTTCAGGAATGGTCTTTTCCATCCCCTGCATATTGAAGTTCATCACAAAGCTCTTGTAGCTCGGTGGAAGCGACTGAAGGATTCTGTCAATGACCGCGTCATCCGGGAGATTAACTCCCAGCTGAGTCAAGTGGTTATGCAACCCAGACATAGTGAGTATGTGCTCACTGACAGAACTGTTTTCCTCCATCTTACAGCTGAAGAACTTGTCGGAGACTTGATATCTCTCGACCCGGGCATGAGCTTGGAAAACCATTTTCAGCTCTTCGAACATCTCATAAGCTCCGTGTCTCTCAAAACGCTTTTGGAGCCCCGGCTCTAAGCTGTAAAGCATGCCACACTGAATGAGGGAGTAGTCATCGGTACGTGCCTGCCAAGCGTTCATAACGTCTTGTTCTGCAGGGAGAACAGGTGCGTCACCCAGCGGTGCTTGTAGGACATAATCTTTCTTGGCAGCTATGAGGATGATCCTTAGGTTCCGGACCCAGTCCGTGTAGTTGCTGCCGTCGTCTTTCAGCTTGGTTTTCTCTAGGAACGCGTTGAAGTTGAGGACTACGTTGGCCATTTGATCTACAAGACATATTGTAAAAAAAATTAGACTAAGTTCATGATAATTAAGTTCATCTAATCAAATTATTCAATGAACTCCCACTTAGATAGACATCCCTCCTGTAATCTAAGTATAACATGATCCGAGTTAACTAGGCCGTGTCCGATCATCACGTGAGACGGACTAGTCAACATCGGTGAACATCTTCATGTTGATCGTATCTTCTATACGACTCATGCTCGACCTTTCGGTCTTCTGTGTTCCGAGGCCATGTCTGTACATGCTAGGCTCATCAAGTCAACCTAAGTGTTTGCATGTGTAAATCTGTCTTACACCCGTTGTATGTGAACGTTGGAATCTATCACACCCGATCATCACGTGGTGCTTCGAAACAACGAACTATCGCAACGGTGCACAGTTAGGGGGAACACTTTCTTGAAATTATTATGAGGGATCATCTTATTTACTACCGTCGTTCTAAGCAAACAAGATGCAAAAACATGATAAACATCACATGCAATCAAATAATAATAGTGACATGATATGGCCAATATCACATAGCTCCTTTGATCTCCATCTTGGGGCTCCATGATCATCTTGTCACCGGCATGACACCATGATCTCCATCATCATGATCTCCATCATCGTGTCTCCATGAAGTTGCTCGCCAACTATTACTTCTACTACTATGGCTAACAGGTTTAGCAATAAAGTAAAGTAATTTACATGGCGTTTCTCAATGACACGCAGGTCATACAAAAAATAAAGACAACTCCTATGGCTCCTGCCGGTTGTCATACTCATCGACATGCAAGTCGTGATTCCTATTACAATAGCATGAACATCTCATAAATCACATCATTCATCATTCATCACAACTTTGGCCATATCATATCATAAAGCACTTGCTGCAAAAACAAGTTAGACGTCCTCTAATTGTTGTTGCAACTTTTACGTGGCTGAAAAAGGGTTCTAGCAAGAACGTTTTCTTACCTACGTGAAAGCCACAACGTGATTTGTCAACTTCTATTTACCCTTCATAAGGACCCTTTTCATCGAATCCGCTCCAACTAAAGTGGGAGAGACAGACACCCGCCAGCCACCTTATGCAACTTGTGCATGTTAGTCGGTGGAACCGGTCTCACGTAAACGTACGTGTAAGGTTGGTCCGGACCGCTTCATCCCACAATATCGCTGAAGCAAGATAAGACTAGTAGCGGCAAGAAAGTTGACAACATCTACACCCACAACAAATTGTATTCTACTCATGCAAAGAGAACTACGCATAGACCTAGCTCATGATGCCACTGTTGGGGAACGTTGCAGAAAACAAAATTTTCCTACGGTTTCACCAAGATCCATCTAGGAGTTCATCTAGCAACGAGTGATTGGATTGCATCTACATACCTTTGTAGATCACGCGTGGAAGCGTTCAAAGAACGGGGATGAGGAAGGCGTACTCGACATGATCCAAATCACCGGAGATCCTAGCGCCGAACGGACGGCACCTCCGCGTTCAACACACGTACGGTAAGCGTAACGTCTCCTTCTTCTTGATCCAGCAAGGGGGAAGGAGAGGTTGAGGAAGATGGCTCCAACAGCAGCACGACGGCGTGGTGGTGGTGGAGCTGCAGTACTCCGGCAGGGCTTCGCCAAGCACTATGGAGGAGGAGGATGTGTTGGAGAGGGAGAGGGAGGCACCAAAGGCGTGGATTGTGAGGCCCTCCTTCCCCCACTATATATAGGGAGCCTAGGGGGGGAGCCGGCCCTAGGAGATCCAATCTCCTAGGGGGGGCGGCGGCCAAGGGAGGAATCCCTCCTCCCCAAGGCAGCTAGGAGGTGCCTTCCCCCTTTGGGACTCTTCCCTTCCTTATCTCTTGGCGCATGGGCCTCTTGGGGCTGGTGCCCTTGGCCCATATAGGCCAAGGCGCACCCCCTACAGCCCATGTGCCCCCCCGGGGCAGGTGGCCCCACCCGGTGGACCCCCGGGACCCTTCCGGTGGTCCCGGTACAATACCGGTGATCCCGAAACTTGTCCCGATGGCCGAAATAGCACTTCCTATATATAATTCTTTACCTCCGGACCATTCCGGAACTCCTCGTGACGTCCGGGATCTCATCCGGGACTCCGAACAACATTCGGGTTACTGTATATACATATCCCTACAACCCTAGCGTCACCGAACCTTAAGTGTGTAGACCCTACGGGTTCGGGAGACATGTAGACATGACCGAGATCGCTCTCCGGTCAATAACCAACAACGGGATCTGGATACCCATGTTGGCTCCCACATGCTCCTCGATGATCTCATCGGATGAACCACGATGTCGAGGATTCAAGCAACCCCGTATACAATTCCCTTTGTCAATCGGTATGTTACTTGCCCGAGATTCGATCGTCGGTATCCCAATACCTCGTTCAATCTTGTTACCGGCAAGTCACTTTACTCGTACCGTAATGCATGATCCCGTGACCAGACACTTGGTCACTTTGAGCTCATTATGATGATGCATTACCGAGTGGGCCCAGTGATACCTCTCCGTCATACGGAGTGACAAATCCCAGTCTTGATCCATGTCAACCCAACAGACACTTTCGGAGATACCCGTAGTATACCTTTGTAGTCACCCAGTTACGTTGTGATGTTTGGTACACCCAAAGCACTCCTACGGTATCCGGGAGTTACACGATCTCATGGTCTAAGGAAAAGATACTTGACATTGGAAAAACTCTAGCAAACGAACTATACGATCTTATGCTATGTTTAGGATTGGGTCTTGTCCATCACATCATTCTCCCAATGATGTGATCTCGTTATCAATGACATCCAATGTACATAGTCAGGAAACCATGACTATCTGTTGATCAACGAGCTAGTCAACTAGAGGCTTACTAGGGACATGTTGGTGTCTATTATTCACACATGTATTACGATTTCCGGATAACACAATTATAGCATGAATAAAAGACAAATATCATGAACAAGGAAATATAATAATAATACTTTTATTATTGCCTCTAGGGCATATTTCCAACAGTATCCGGTTTGTGATTTAGAATCGTCCCGATCAGTGTCAAAGCTTGCATCGACGTAACCATTTACGACGAGCTCTTTATCACCTTCATAAACGAGAAACATATCCTTCGTCCTTCTCAGGAATTTCAGGATGTTCTTGAGCGCTGTCCAGTGATCCACTCCTGGATTACTTTGGTACCTCCCTACTAGACTAATAGCAAGGCACACATCAGGTCTGGTACACAGCATTGCATACATGATAGAGCCTATGGCTGAAGCATAGGGAATATCTTTCATTTTCTCTCTATCTTCTGCAGTTGTCGGGCATTGAGTCTTACTCAACTTCACACCTTGTAATACAGGCAAGAACCCTTTCTTTGCTTGATCCATTTTGAACTTCTTCAAAACTTTGTCAAGGTATGTGCTTTGTGAAAGTCCAATTAAGCGTCTCGATCTATCTCTATAGATCTTGATGCCCAATATATAAGCAGCTTCACCGAGGTCTTTCATTGAAAAACTCTTATTCAAATATCCTTTTATGCTATCCAGAAATTCTATATCATTTCCAATCAACAATATGTCATCCACATATAATATTATAAATGCTATAGAGCTTCCACTCACTTTCTTGTAAATACATGATTCTCCAAAAGTCTGTATAAAACCATATGCTTTGATCACACTATCAAAACTTTTATTCCAACTCCGAGAGGCTTGCACCAGTCCATAGATGGATCACTGGAGCTTGCACACTTTGTTAGCTCCCTTTGGATCGACAAAACCTTCCGGTTGCATCATATAAAACTCTTCTTCCAGAAATCCATTCAGGAATGCAGTTTTGACATCCATTTGCCAAATTTCATAATCATAAAATGCAGCAATTGCTAACATGATTCGGACAGACTTAAGCATCGCTACGGGTGAGAAAGTCTGATCGTAGTCAATCCCTTGAACTTGTCGAAAACCTTTTGCAACAAGTCAAGCTTTATAGGCAGTAATATTACTGTCAGCGTCAGTCTTCTTCTTGAAGATCCATTTATTTTCAATGGCTTGCCGATCATCGGGCAAGTCAACCAAAGTCCACACTTTGTTCTCATACATGGATCCCATCTCAGATTTCATGGCCTCAAGCCATTTTCCGGAATCCGGGCTCACCATCGGTTCTTCATAGTTCATAGGTTCGTCATGGTCTAGCAACATAACTTCCAGAACAGGATTACCGTACCACTCTGGTGCGGATCTTACACTGTTTGACCTACGAGGTTCAATAACAACTTGATCTGAAGTTTCATGATCATCATCATTAACTTCCTCACTAATTGGTGTAGGTGTCACAGGAACCGGTTTATGTGATGAACTACTTTCCTATAAGGGAGTAGGTACAGTTACCTCATCAAGTTCTACTTTTCTCCCACTCACTTCTTTCGAGAGAAACTACTTCTCTAGAAAGGATCCAAATTTAGCAACAAATGTTTTGCCTTCAGATTTGTGATAGAAAGTGTACCCAACAGTTTCCTTTGGGTATCCTATGAAGACACATTTCTCCGATTTGGGTTCGAGCTTATCAGGTTGAAGTTTTTCACATAAGCATCGCAGCCCCAAACTTTGAGAAACGACAACTTTGGTTTCTTGCCAAACCACAGTTCATAAGGCGTCGTCTCAACGGATCTCGATGGTGCCCTATTTAACGTGAATGCAGCCGTCTCTAAAGCATAACCCCAAAATGATAGCGGTAAATCAGTAAGAGACATCATAGATCGCACCATATCTAGTAAAGTACGATTACGACGTTCAGACACACCATTACGCTGTGGTGTTCCGGGTGGCGTGAGTTGCGAAACTATTCCGCATTGTTTCAAATTGTCGGATATGGGGTTCCGACAAACCCTTAAGGTTTGAACACTGGGGTGCGCGTGAAGTCTTTCCCTCCTACCGATCTACGCTCTAGCTCGCTAAGATCTTGCGGACAAACTCGACAAACTCACAACACAGAAAGACACGGGGTTTATACTGGTTCGGGCCACCATTGTGGTGTAATACCCTACTCCAGTGTGGTGGTGGATTGCCTCATGGGCTGATGATGAACAGTACGAGGGAAGAATAGCCTCCTGAGGTTGAGGTGTTCTTGTGCTTTCGGACTTGTGTGTATCTCTGGGTCCGTTCTGATCTCTCTAGGTCCGATCCGATCTCCCCTCTACTATGGTGGCTAGCTCTACTTATATAGGCCCTGGTCCTCTTCCCAAATATTGAGAGGGAAGGGAGCCACCAATTGCGGGCTAATTTGAAGGGGGGCAGCTAGTACAAGCTATCCTGACAAAAGGTAGTCTGCGCCTGTGAAAGGCTCTGGGGTGAAGCCGTCTTGGGCTCCACGATGACCTCCATCTTGCCGTCCTTCTAGTCTTGGTCTTGTTGCACAGAAATGGCAACCTTTGCCTGAGGCCTTGGTACTCCGCGGCTACGCTTGCCTTCTTTGCACCAAAGGGGAAACAAGGATGCTGCGCGCGCTGGCGCCTGCCTGGTGTCGATCGTCATGGCTTACGTCACGAGAGCCTCGTGAGGTTTGCCCTGCCTTGATATCTCCGCTCCTCGTGAGCCTGCCTAGCTAGGCCACTCTAGAGGAGGTCTTGCGTCGTCCACCTCGCGAGGGTCTTGGGTGCCTTGTTGGTGAAGATGGGCCGTATGGCTTGCTTCTTGGCCATGCCGTGGGCCGCAGGCAGGCAAGTCTGGGGACCCCCGTTCCTAGAACGCCGACAATAGCCCCCGAGCCCAAGGTGCGTGCGGGCTTGGCTTCGCGGCGAAGCCAAGGGTCAAGTCCAGAGCACCGCGAGCCCCAAAAGCCTGCGGCCTCGGTCGACGCGTGGCGGTTGGGCATGGGCATCTCCGCTTCCCCACGCTGCCTCGGCAACAGCATGACTTGACAAGTCCCTACGACATGCAAGGCAAACCATCATTACCTGCGATCGTGGAGGTGCCGGTTGGCCTTCTCCCGCTCTAAATGGAGAGGGGTGCGGAGCCCCGTCGCCCATCTCTTCCTCGCTTGCTTGCCTCTTCCTCCTTGCTCTACTACTTGCTCCAATGGCGCCTATCAGAAGGTTCTCCGCCGAAGAGAAGGGGAAAGCCCCCCGTGGCGATCCGGGGCCACTTCCACCAAAGAAGGGGTCGATCCATCGCCATGACGAAGCGGTGATGCAAGTGGTGACGAGGCCTTAGTGCAAGCGGCCTCCACCGGGGTACCCGCTACCCTTGTACGCCCAAGCCGAGGGCTCGGGAGGACGAAGTGATGAGAAGCGCCGCCTGTGCCGCATCCAGGGTCGCTGCGCCACGACGACATGTGCCGTCCATGCTGCGGACTCCTCGCGTGAGTTGGTGCTGTGGGCGCCGATGCCTCCGAGCTCCTGGATCTGCTTCCCGTGGTTCTTCTCCGACGTGATGCCGCCGAGGGGGCCTCTCGAGCTCTGGCTGCAGCACGCCAACTGCAGCGCTCTGGCGACCGGAGCGGAGATCGAAGCGGTCCCCACCGGCAAGATCTTCATGAGTCGCGACTGGGGCGAGGTCGCGAGGGTTTGCCATGCGCAGGGCGCCCTTGCGATCCACTTCGAGTACGACGGCGCCTCCACGCTCTCCTTCAAGGTCTTCGACACCGAGGGCCGCCGCCTGGAGTGCTGCTTCGGAGAGGAGCGCGAGGCTGATGCTCGCTCTGTTCGCGACCACTCCAATAGCAGCAGCCCTTGGGAGTCCAGCAGCTCTCCTGAGCTCTACGAGACTCCGGAGACGAGTGACGACAGCTACGTGCCCCTAAGCTCTCGCCGCGCTCGGAGCAGGGTGATAACCCACAAGTATAGGGGATCACAACAGTTTTCGAGGGTAGAGTATTCAACCCAAATTTGTTGATTCGACACAAGGGGAGCCAAAGAATACTATCAAGTATTAGTAGCTGAGTTGTCAATTCAACCACACCTGGAAACTTAATATCTGCAGAAAAGTGTTTAGTAGCAAAGTAATATGATAATAGTGGTAATGGTAGCAAAAGGTAACAGTAGCAAAAGTAGTGTTTTTGTTATTTTGTAGTGATTGTAACAATAGCAACGGAAAAGTAAATAAGCGGAGAACAATATATGGAAAGCTCGTAGGCAATGGATCAGTGATGGAGAATTATGCCGGATGCGGCTCATCATGTAACAATCATAACCTAGGGTGACACAGAACTAGCTCCAGTTCATTGATGTAATGTAGGCATGTATTCCGAATATAGTCATACGTGCTTATGGAGAAGAACTTGCATGACATCTTTTGTCCTACCCTCCCGTGGCAGCGGGGTCCTTATGGAAACTAAGGGATATTAAGGCCTCCTTTTAATAGAGTACCGGAACAAAGCATTAACACACAGTGAATACATGAACTCCTCAAATACGGTCATCACTGGTAAGTATCCCGATTATTGTCACTTCAGGGTTAACGGATCATAACACATAATAGGTGACTATAGACTTGCAAGATAGGATCTAGACTCTCATATATTGATGAAAACATAATAGGTTCAGATCTGAAATCATGGCACTCGGGCCCTAGTGACAAGCATTAAGCATAGCAAAGTCATAGCAACATCAATCTCAGAACATAGTGGATACTAGGGATCAAACCCTAACAAAACTAACTCGATTACATGATAGATCCCATCCAACCCATCATCGTCCAGCAAGCCTATGATGGAATTACTCACGCACAGCGGTGAGCATCATGAAATTGGTGATGGAGGATGGTTGATGATGACGATGGCGATGAATTCCCCTCTCCGGAGCCCCGAACAGACTCCAGATCAGCCCTCCCAAGAGGTTTTAGGGCTTGGCAGCGGCTCCGTATCGTAAAACGCGATGAATCCTTCCCTCTGATTTTTTTCTCCCCGAAACCAAATATATAGAGTTGGAGTTGAGGTCGGAGGAGCTCTAGGGGGCCCATGAGGTAGGGGGCGTGCCCTAGGGGCAGGCGCGCCCCCACCCTCGTGGACAGGTGGCGGGCCCCCTGGCCTTCATCTTTTGCAGATATTTTTATATTTTCCAAAAAGTTGCTCTGTGAAGTTTCAGGTCATTCCAAGAACTTTTGTTTCTGCACATAAATAACACTATGGTAATTCTGCTGAAAACAGGGTCAGTCCGGGTTAGTTCCATTCAAATCATGCAAGTTAGAGTCCAAAACAAGGGAAAAAGTGTTTGGAAAAGTAGATACGACGGAGACGTATCAACTCCCCAAGCTTAAACCTTTGCTTGTCCTCAAGCAATTCAGTTGACAAACTGAAAGTGATAAAGAAAAACTTTTACAAACTCTGTTTGCTCTTGTTGTTGTAAATATGTAAACCCAGCATTCAAGTGTTCAACAAAGATTATAACTAACCACATCGCAATAACGCTTAGGTCTCAAGTTTACTCATATCAATGGCATAATCAACTAGCGAGCAATAATAATAAATCTCGGATGACAACACTTTCTCAAAACAATCATAATATGATATAACAAGATGGTATCTTGCTAGACCTTTCTGAGACCGCAAAACATAAATGCAGAGCACCTTTAAAGATCAAGGACTGACTAGACATTGTAATTCATGGTAAAAGAGATCCAGTCAAGTCATACCCAATGTAAACTAACAATAATGAATGCAAATGACAGCGGTGCTCTCCAACTGGTGCTTTTTAATAAGAGGATGATGACTCAGTATAAAAGTAAATAGATAGGCCCTTCGCAGAGGGAAGCAGGGATTTGTAGAGGTGCCAGAGCTCGGTTTTTAAATAGAGATGAATAATATTTTGAGCGGTATACTTTCATTGTCAGCATAACAACCAAGAGATGGCGATATCTTCCATGCTACACACATTATACGTGGTTCTCAAACAGAATGGTAAAGTTTATACTCCCCCTTCCACCAACAAGCATCAATCCATGGCTTGCTCGAAACAACGAGTGCCTCCAACTAACAGGAGTCCCAGGGGGAGTTTTGTTTGCAATTATTTTGATTTAGTTTGCATAAAGCATGGGACTGGGCATCCCGGTGACCAGCCACTTTCTCGTGAGTGAGGAGCGGAGTCCACTCCTCTTGAGAATAACCCGCCTAACATGGAAGATACGGACAACCCTAGTCGATACATGAACTATTTGAGCATACAAAACAGAATATTTATTTGAAGGTTTAGAGTTTGGCACATACAAATTTACTTGGAACGGCAGGTAGATACCGTATATAGGTAGGAATAGTGGAATCATATGGAATAACTTTGGGGTTTATGGAGTTGGATGCACAAGCAGTATTCCTGCTTAGTACATGTGAAGGCTAGCAAAAGACTGGGAAGCGACCAGCTAGAGAGCGACAATAGTCATGAACATGCATTAAAATTAATCAACACCGAATGCAAGCATGAGTAGGATATAATCCACCATGAACATAAATATTGTGAAGGCTATGTTGATTTTGTTTCAACTACATGCGTGAACATGCGCCAAGTCAAGTCACTTAAATCATTCAGAGGAGGATACCGCCCTATCATACCACATCATAACCATTTCAATAGCATGTTGGCACACAAGGTAAACCATTATAACTCATAGCTAATCAAGCATGGCACAAGAACTATGATCTCTAGTTGTCATTGCAAACATGTTTATTCATAATAGGCTGAATCAGGAATGATGAACTAATCATATTTACAAAAACAAAAGAGGTCGAGTTCATACCAGCTTTTCTCATCTTAGTCAATCCATCATATATCATCATAATTCCTTTCACTTGCACAATCGAACGATGTGAATAATAATAATAGTGCGCGTGCATTGGACTAAGCTTGAATCTGCAAGCATTCAATAAACAGGGGAAGACAAGGCAATATGGGCTCTTTTATCAGATCAACAATAATGTATATAAGAGCCACTTCAACAATTTAATCATGATCTTCTCCTATCGACCCCCAAAGAAAAGAAAAGAAATAAAACTATTTACACGAGAAATCTCCCAACAAGCAAAAGAAGAACATGAAATCTTTTTGGGTTTTCTTTTTAATTACTACTACAAGCATGAAAAGTAAACTAATTAAAAGATACAACTAATTTTTTTGTTTTTCTTAAGGTTTATTAAACACACAAGAAGAAAGCATAAAAAGGAAAGTAAACTAGCATGGATGATACAATGAAAAAGTATGAGCACCGACATCTAGCAATGAGTGTGTGAACATAAATGTAATGTCAGTGGGAAATACGTACTCCCCCAAGCTTAGGCTTTTGACCTAAGTTGGTCTATGGCCATGGCTGGCCTGGCGGATATCCATAATAGTAGTTGGGGTCGTACTGCGATGCAACGGTTATGGCCTCTTGAGCTGCAGCATGGCAATGAGCGGCCTCAGCCCTCCTCTCATACTCATCTGCCTCCTCTCTGGTAATAACATATCTTCCTTTTGCCTGATGATCAGAGAAGGCAGGAGCAGGGAGAGTAATATGGACATCACGCCTTCTGTCAAAGATTAGTCGATACTGGAGAGGTGATTCATTCCTCTCAACAAACTTGTGGTGAACCATAGCATTAAAGTCTAGGTAAGCAGGAGGTAATTCAATGTAATCTTCGCGTATGGCTACACCAAGAAAATTAGCTATGCGGGTTGCATAAATTCCACCAAAGAAATCTCCATTAAATCTATTAAGATGCAACCTACGTGCAACAATGGCTCCCAAATTATAAGATTTGTCTCCTAACACAGCACTCCTAAGAATACTGAGGTCAGGAACACACATATGACATGCTTCATCTTTACCATTAATGCATCTACCTATGAAGAGAGCAAAATAATGTATAGCAGGAAAGTGAATGCTCCCTATGGTAGCTTGTGTTTGTTGGGGAACGTAGTAATTTCAAAAAAATTCCTACGCACACGCAAGATCATGGTGATGCATAGCAACGAGAGGGGGGAGTGTTGTCTACGTAGCCTCATAGACCGGCAACGGAAGCGTTGACACAACATAGAGGAAGTAGTCGTACGTCTTCCCGATCCGACCGATCCATGTACCGAACGTATGGCACCTCCGAGTTCTGCACACGTTCAACTCGGTGACGTCCCTCGAGCTCCGATCCAGCAAAACATTGAGGGAGAGTTTCGTCAGCATGACGGCGTGATGACAATGATGATGTTCTACCAACGCAGGGCTTCGCCTAAGCACCGCTACGATATGACCGAGGTGGAATATGGTGGAAGGGGGCACCGCACACGGCTAAGGAACGATCACGAAGATCAACTTGTGTCTCATGGGGTGCTCCGTTGCCTCCGTATATAAAGGAGGGAGAGGGGTAGGTGTGGCCGGCCCTAGGGGTGCGCCTGGAGGAATCCTACTCCCACCGGGAGTAGGACTCCCCCCTCTTGCCTTGTTGGAAAAAGGAAGGAGGAAGGGAGAAAGAGGAAAGGGGGGCGCCGCCCCCCTTCCTTGTCCTATTCGGACTAGGGGGAGGGGGCGCACGGCCTGCCCTGGCCGTCCCTCCTCTTCTCCCTTATGGCCCATGTAGGCCCAATAACCCCCCCCCCCCCGAGGGGGGGGGGGGTTCCGGTAATCCCCCGGTACTCTGGTAAAATCCCGATTTCACCCGGAACGTTTCCGATATCCAAATATAGGCTTCCAATATATCAATCTTTATGCTCCTCGTCATGTCCGTGATCACATCCGGGACTCCGAACAACCTTCGGTACATCAAAACACAAAAAACCTAATTACGATCGTCACCGAACTTTAAGCGTGCGGACCCTACGTGTTCGAGAACTATGTAGACATGACGGAGACACGTCTCCGGTCAATAACCAATAGCGGAACCTAGATGCTCATATTGGCTCCTACATATTCTACAAAGATCTTTATCGGTCAGACCGCATAACAACATACATTGTTCCCTTTGTCATCGGTATGTTACTTGCCCGAGATTCGATCGTCGGTATCTCAATACCTAGTTTAATCTCGTTACCAGCAAGTCTCTTTACTCATTCCGTAATACATCATCCCGCAACTAACTTATTAGTTGCAATGCTTGCAAGGCTTAAGTGATGTGCATTACCGAGAGGGCCCAGAGATACCTCTCTGACAATCGGAGTGACAAATCCTAATCTCGAAATACGCCAACCCAACAAGTACCTTTGGAGACACCTGTAGAGCACCTTTATAATCACCTAGTTACGTTGTGATGTTTGGTAACACACAAAGTGTTCCTCCGGTAAACGGGAGTTGCATAATCTCATAGTCATAGGAACATGTATAAGTTATGAAGAAAGCAATAGCAATAAACTAAATGATCAAGTGCTAAGCTAACGGAATGGGTCAAGTCAATCACATCATTCTCCTAATGATGTGATCCCGTTAATCAAATGACAACTCATGTCTATGGTTAGGAAACATAACCATCTTTGATCAACGAGCTAGTCAAGTAGAGGCATACTAGTGACACTCTGTTTGTCTATGTATTCACACATGTATTATGTTTCCGGTTAATACAATTCTAGCATGAATAATGAACATTTATCATGATATAAGGAAATAAATAATAACTTTATTATTGCCTCTAGGGCATATTTCCTTCAGTCTCCCACTTGCACTAGAGTCAATAATCTAGATTACACAGTAATGATTCTAACACCCATGGAGCCTTGGTGCTGATCATGTTTTGCTTGTGGAAGAGGCATAGTCAGCGGGTCTGCAACATTCAGATCCATATGTATCGTGCAAATTTCTATGTCTCCCACTTGGACTAAATCCCGAATGGAATTGAAGTGTCTCTTGATGTGCTTGGTTCTCTTGTGAAATCTGGATTCCTTCGCCAAGGCAATTGCACCAGTATTGTCACAAAAGATTTTCATTGGACCCAATGCACTAGGTATGACACCTAGATTGGGTATGAACTCCTTCAGTTGCTGTTTCCGAAGCAGCTATTTACTCTGCTTCACATGTAGATCCCGCCACGATGCTTTGTTTAGAACTGCACCAACTGACAGCTCCACCATTCAGTATAAACACGTATCCGGTTTGCGATTTTAGAATCGTCCGGATCAGTGTCAAAGCTTGCATCAACGTAACCATCTACGATGAGCTCTTTGTCACCTCCATATAAGGGAGCAGGTACAATTACCTCATCAAGTTCTACTTTTCTGCCACTCACTTCTTTCGAGAGAAACTCCTTCTCTAGAAAGGATCCATTCTTAGCAACGGAAGTCTTGCCTTCGGATCTGTGATAGAAGGTGTACCCAACAGTTTCCTTTGGGTATCCTATGAAGACACATTTCTCCGATTTGGGTTCGAGCTTATCAGGTTGAAGCTTTTTCACATAAGCATCGCAGCCCCAAACTTTCAGAAACGACAACTTTGGTTTCTTGCCAAACCACAATTCATAAGGTGTCGTCTCAACGGATTTCGATGGTGCCCTATTCAACGTGAATGCAGTCGTCTCTAAAGCATAACCCCAAAATGATAGCGGTAAATCTGTAAGAGACATCATAGATCGCACCATATCTAGTAAAGTACGATTACGACGTTTGGACACACCATTACGCTGTGGTGTTCCGGGTGGCGTGAGTTGCGAAACTATTCCGCATTGTTTCAAATGTAGACCAAACTCGTAACTCAAATATTCTCCTCCATGATCAGATCGTAGAAACTTTATTTTCTTGTTACGATGATTTTCAACTTCACTCTGAAATTCTTTGAACTTTTCAAATGTTTCAGACTTATGTTTCATTAAGTAGATATACCCATATCTTCTCAAATCATCTGTGAAGGTGAGAAAATAACGATATCCGCCACGAGCCTCAACATTCATTGGACCACATACATCTGTATGTATGATCTCCAACAAATCCGTTGCTCTCTCCATAGTACCGGAGAACGGTGTTTTAGTCATCTTGCCCATGAGGCACGGTTCGCAAGTACCAAGTGATTCATAATCAAGTGATTCCAAAAGTCCATTAGTATGGAGTTTCTTCATGCGCTTTACACCGATATGACCTAAACGGCAGTGTCACAAATAAGTTGCACTATCATTATCAACTCTGCATCTTTTGGCTTCAATATTATGAACATGTGTATCACTACTATCGAGATTCATCAAAAATAGACCACTCTTCAAGGGTGCATGACCATAAAAGATATTACTCATATAAATAGAACAACCATTATTCTCTGATTGAATAACCGTCTCGCATCAAACAAGATCCAGATATAATGTTCATGCTCAACGCTAGCACCAAATAACAATTATTTAGGTCTAAAACTAATCCCGAAGGTAAACGTAGAGGTAGAGTGCCGACTGCGATCACATCGACTTTGGAACCATTTCCCACGCGCATCATCACCTCGTCCTTTGCCAGTGTTCGCTTAATCCGTAGTCCCTGTTTTGAGTTGCAAATGTTAGCAACAAAACCAGTATCAAATACCCAGGTGCTACTGCGAGCTCTAGTAAGGTACACATCAATAACATGTATATCACATATACCTTTGTTCACCTTGCCATCCTTCTTATCCGCCAAATACTTGGGGCAGTTCCGCTTCCTGTGTCCAGTCTGCTTGCAGTAGAAGCACTCAGTTTCAGGCTTAGGTCCAGATTTGGGGTTCTTCCCCTGAGCAGTAACTTGCTTACTGTTCTTCTTGAAGTTCCCCTTCTTCTTCCCTTTGCCCTTTTTCTTGAAACTGGCGGTCTTGTTGACCATCAACACTTGATGCTCCTTCTTGATTTCTACCTCCGCAGCCTTTAGCATTGCGAAGAGCTCGGGAATTGTCTTATCCATCCCTTGCATGTTATAGTTCATCACGAAGCTCTTGTAGCTTGGTGGTAGTGATTGAAGAACTCTGTCAATGACACTATCAACAGGAAGATTAACTCCCAGTTGAGTCAAGTGATTATGATACCCAGACATTTTGAGTATATGTTCACTGACAGAACTATTCTCCTCCATCTTGCAGCTGTAGAATTTATTGGAGACTTCATATCTCTCAATTCGGACATTTGCTTGAAATATTAACTTCAACTCCTGGAACATCTCATATGCTCCATGACGTTCAAAACGTCGTTGAAGTCCCGATTCTAAGCCGTAAAGCATGGCACGCTGAACTATCGAGTAGTCATCAGCTTTGCTCTGCCAGACGTTCATAACATCTGGTGTTGCTCCAGCAGCAGGCCTAGCACCTAGCGGTGCTTCTAGGACGTAATTCTTCTGTGCAGCAATGAGGATAATCCTCAAGTTACGGACCCAGTCCGTGTAATTGCTACCATCATCTTTCAACTTTGCTTTCTCAAGGAACGCATTAAAATTCAACGGAACAACAGCACGGGCCATCTATCTACAATCAAACATAGACAAGCAAGATGCTATCAGGTACTAAGTTCATGATAAATTTAAGTTCAATTAATCATATTACTTAAGAACTCCCACTTAGAAAGACATCCCTCTAATCTTCTAAGTGATCACGTGATCCAAATCAACTAAACCATAACCGACCATCACGTGAAATGGAGTAGCTTTCAATGGTGAACATCAATATGTTGATCATATCTACTATATGATTCACGCTCGACCTTTCGGTCTTAGTGTTCCGAGGCCATATCTGCATATGCTAGGCTTGTCAAGTTTAACCTGAGTATTCTGCGTGTGCAAAACTAGCTTGCACCCATTGTAGATGGACGTAGAGCTTATCACACCCGATCATCACGTGGTGTCTGGGCACGACGAACTTTGGCAAGGGTGCATACTCAGGGAGAACACTTTTATCTTGAAATTTAGTGAGAGATCATCTTAGAATGCTACCATCAATCATAGCAAGATAAGATGCATAAAAGATAAACATCACATGCAATCAATATAAGTGATATGATATGACCATCGTCATCTTGTGCTTGTGATCTCCATCTCCGAAGCACCGTCATGATCACCATCGTCACCGGCATGATACCTTGATCACCATCGTAGCATCGTTGTCGTCTCGCCAATCTTATGCTTCCACGACTATCACTACCGCTTAGTGATAAAGTAAAGCATTACAGCGCAATTGCATTGCATACAATAAAGCGACAACCATATGGCTCATGCCAGTTGCCGATAACTCGGTTACAAAACATGATCATCTCATACAATAAAATTTAGCATCATGTCTTGACCATATCACATCACAACATGCCCTGCACAAACAAGTTAGATGTCCTCTACTTTGTTGTTGCAAGTTTTACGTGGCTGCTACGGGCTTAGCAAGAACCATTCTTACCTACGCATCAAAACCACAACAATAGTTTGTCAAGTTGGTGCTGTTTTAACCTTCACAAGGACCAAGCATAGCCACACTTGGTTCAACTAAAGTTGGAGAAACTGACACCCGCCAGCCACCTGTGTGCATAGCACGTCGATAGAACCAGTCTCGCGTAAGCGTACGCGTAATGTCGGTCCGGGCCGCTTCATCCAACAATACTGCAGAACCAAAGTATAACATGCTGGTAAGCAGTATGACTTACATCGCCCACAACTCAGTTGTGTTCTACTCGTGCACAACATCAATGCATAAAACCTAGGCTCTGATACCACTGTTGGGGAACGTAGTAATTTCAAAACATTTCCTACGCACACGCAAGATCATGGTGATGCATAGCAACGAGAGGGGAGAGTGTTGTCTATGTACCCTCGTAGACCGGCAACGGAAGCGTTGACACTATGTAGAGGAAGTAGTCGTACGTCTTCCCGATCCGACCGATCCAAGTACTGAACATACGGCACCTCCGAGTTCTGCACACGTTCAACTCGGTGACGTCCCTCGAGCTCCGATCCAGCAAAACGTTGAGGGAGAGTTTCGTTAGCACGATGGTGTGATGACGGTGATGATGTTCTACCGATGCAGGGCTTCGCCTAAGCACCGCTACAATATGACCGAGGTAGAATATGGTGGAAGGGGGCACCGCACACGGCTAAGGAACAATCACGAAGATCAACTTGTGTCTCATGGGGTGCCCCCTTGCCTCCGTATATAAAGGAGGGAGAGGGGGAGGTGCGGCCGGCCCTAGGGGTGCGCCTGGAGGAGTCCTACTCCCACCGGGAGTAGGACTCCCCCCTCTTGCCTTGTTGGAAAAAGGAAGGACGAAGGGAGAAAGAGGAAAGGGGGGCGCCCCCGCCCCCTTCCTTGTCCTATTCGGACTAGGGGGAGGGGGCGCGCGGCCTGCCCTGGCCGGCCCTCCTCTTCTCCCTTATGGCCCATGTAGGCCCAATAACCCCCCCAGGGGGGGGGGGGTCCGGTAACCCCCCGGTACTCCGGTAAAATCCCGATTTCACCCGGAACGTTTCCGATATCCAAATATAGGCTTCCAATATATCAATCTTTATGTCTCGACCATTTCGAGACTCCTCGTCATGTCCGTGATCACATCCGGGACTCCAAACAACCTTCGGTACATCAAAACACAAAAACCCTAATTACGATCGTCACCGAACTTTAAGCTTGCGGACCCTACGGGTTCGAGAACTATGTAGACATGACCGAGACACGTCTTCGGTCAATAACCAATAGCGGAACCTGGATGCTCATATTGTCTCCTACATATTCTACGAAGATCTTTATCGATCAGACCGCATAACAACATACGTTGTTCCCTTTGTCATCGGTATGTTACTTGCCCGAGATTCGATCGTCGGTATCTCAGTACCTAGTTCAATCTCGTTACCGGCAAGTCTCTTTACTCGTTCCGTAATACATCATCCCGCAACTAACTTATTAGTTGCAATGCTTGCAAGGCTTAAGTGATGTGCATTACCGAGAGGGCCTAGAGATACCTCTCCGACAATCGGAGTGACAAATCCTAACCTCGAAATACGCCAACCCAACAAGTACCTTTGGAGACACCTGTAGAGCACCTTTATAATCACCCATTTACGTTGTGACGTTTGGTAGCACACAAAGTGTTCCTCTGGTAAACAGGAGTTGCATAATCTCATAGTCATAGGAACATGTATAAGTTATGAAGAAAGCAATAGCAATAAACTAAACGGTCAAGTGCTAAGCTAACAGAATGGGTCAAGTCAATCACATCATTCTCCTAATGATGTGATCCCGTTAATCAAATGACAACTCATGTCTATGGTTAGGAAATATAACCATCTTTGATCAACGAGCTAGTCAAGTAGAGACATACTAGTGACACTCTGTTTGTCTATGTATTCACACATGTATTATGTTTCCGGTTAATACAATTCTAGCATGAATAATAAGCATTTATCATGATATACGGAAATAAATAATAACTTTATTATTGCCTCTAGGGCATATTTCCTTCAGTGTTATATCTCTAGATTCTCCCACGGTTATACTAGCAAGAAAATCTCTAAATTCAGATTTGCGAGGATCCCTGATACTACCCCATTGTGGAAGTTTGCAAGCAGTGGTAAAATCCTCTAAGTCCATAGTGTAAGAATTTTCATAAAGATCAAACAGGACAGTTGGAGAATTATGTGAAGATGAAAATTCAAACCTCCTCACAAAGGAACTTGTGAGCTGGTGATACTGGCTGCACTTCTCTTCCTCGAAGCTCACAAGATCAACGTTATGCAAATATGTGTTAAATTCTTCTTTAATTCCCGCTCGATCCATAAAGTCCTCAGAAGGCCATTCACAAGGATGCACTGGAGCGTCTCTTGGTGGCTCTTCATCGGCATCACGCATTGCAAGCCTGGGTCCTTGCTTCCTTGAAGAACCACCTTGGAACATTTTCCTAAGCATATTTCTTCCTCTGAAAAATTCTGAATTTTTTTTGTAACTTCAAAATAAAAGTAAACCAAACTCAATAATATTGATAGCAACTACTCCTACAAGTGCCTAGAGCCTATATCATGCATCAAAACTACTTGGAACCATATAAATTTAACATGCAAGCTCAAGAACATGGTCACCTAGGAAGCACACATTTGCAATGAATAAAGCACTAGAACAAAAACTAATTGGACCAATGAAGGAGTCACATACCAAGGAACAATTTCCCCAAGCAGTTTTGTGAGAGGTGCTTTGAGCAAGGAGATCGAAAATGGCAGCAAAATGAGCTAGAACTCGTGCTTGAGTTGGATATTCATGTTTGTGGGAGGAAGAAGGAGTGTGTGGGTGAAAGAATGAGTGGAGGAGGGCCACCATGGGCCCACGAGGTAGGAGGCGCACCCAGGGGGGTAGGGCGCGCCCTCCACCCTCGTGGCCAGGTGGATGACCCCCCTGCTGTGTTCTCAGTGCCAAATATTCTCAAATATTCTAGAAAAAATCATATTAAATTTCAGGGCATTTGTAGAACTTTTATTTTCGGGGTATTTTCATATTGCACGGATAATCAGATAATAGACAAAAAAATACTTACTTTTATTTTATTTAATATAAATAACAGAAAGTAAAAGTGGGGTACAAAAGGTTGTGCCTTCTAGTTTCATCCATCTCATGCTCATCAAAAGAATCCACTAACAAGGTTGATCAAGTCTTGTTAACGAACTCATTCCGAATAACATGGAACCAGAGAAATTTCGAATAACACTATGTTACCTCAACGGGGATATGCACATCCCCAATAATAAGAATATCATATTTCTTCTTGATAGTAGGAAGAGGAAATTCAAAACCTCCAAATATAATCGATGGACATTTTCCAATAGAGTTGATACTATGAACTTGAGGTTGTTTCCTCGGAAAGTGTACCGTATGCTCATTACCATTAACATGAAAAGTGACATTGCCTTTAGTGCAATCAATAACAGCCCCTGCAGTATTCAAAAAGGGTCTTTCAAGAATAATAGACATACTATCGTCCTCGGGAATATCAAGAATAACAAAGTCCGTTAAAATAGTAACGTTTGCAACTACAACAGGCACATCCTCACAAATACCGACAGGTATAGCAGTTGATTTATCGGCCATTTGCAAAGATATTTCAGTAGGTGTCAACTTATTCAAATCAAGTCTACGATATAAAGAGAGAGGCATAACACTAACACCGGCTCCAAGATCACATAAAGCAGTTTTAACATAATTTGTTTTAATAGAGCATGGTATAATTGGTACTGCTGGATCTCCAAGTTTCTTTGGTATTCCACCCTCAAAAGTATAATTAGCAAGCATGGTGGAAATTTCAGCTTCCGGTATCTTTCTTTTATTAGTAACGATATCTTTCATGTACTTAGCATAAGGATTCATTTTGAGCATATCAGTTAATCGCATACGCAAAAAGACAGGTCTAATCATTTTAGCAAAGCCCTTAAAATCCTCATCATCCTTTTTCTTGGATGGTTTGGGAGGAAAAGGCATGGGTTTCTGAACCCATGGTTCTCTTTCTTTACCATATTTCCTAGCAACAAAGTCTTTCTTATCATAATGTTGATTCTTTGATTGTGGGTTATCAAGATCAACAGCAGGTTCAATTTCTATATCATTATCATTACTAGGTTGAGCATCATCATGAACATTATTATTAACATTATCACTAGTTTCAGGTTCATTACCAGATTGTGTTTCAGCATCAGAGATAGAAATATCATTTGGATTCTCAGGTGTTTCACTAATAGGTTTACTAGAAGCATGCAAAGTCCTATCATTTTTCTTTTTCTTCCTATTAGAAGGACTAGGTGCATCTACATTATTTCTCTGAGATCTTGTTCAATTCTTTTAGGGTGGCCTTCAGGATACAAAGGTTCCTGAGTCATTCTACCAGTTCTAGTAGCCACTCTAACATCATTATCATTATTCTTACTATTCAATTCATTGAGCAAATCATTTTGAGCTTTAAGTACTTGTTCTACTTGAGTGGTAACCATAGAAGCATGTTTACTAATAAGTTTAAGTTCACCTTTAACATTAGCCATATAATCACCCAAGTGCTCAAGCATATTTGAATTGTATTTCAATTGTCTACCAAAATAAGCATTAAAGTCTTCTTGCTTAGTGAGGGAGTCCTGGATTAGGGGGTCTCCGGACAGCTGGACTATATCCTTTGTCCGGACTATTGGACTATGAAGATACAAGATTTAAGACTTCGTCCCGTGTCCGGATGGGACTCTACTTGGCGTGGAAGGCAAGCTAGGCAATACAAATATGTATATCTCCTCCTTTGTAACCGACCTTGTGTAACCCTAGCCCCCTCCGGTGTCTATATAAACCGGAGGGTTTTAGTCCGTAGGACAACATACAATCATACCATAGGCTAGCTTCTAGGGTTTAGCCTCTCTGATCTCGTGGTAGATCAACTCTTATACTACTCATACTATCAAGAATAAACAAGCATGACGTAGGGTTTTACCTCCATCAAGAGGGCCCGAACCTGGGTAAAACATCGTGTCCCCTGCCTCCTGTTACCATCCGCCTAGACGCACAGTTCGGGACCCCTACCCGAGATCCACCGGTTTTGACACCGACATTGGTGCTTTCATTGAGAGTTCCTCTGTGTCATCACCGTTAGGCTTGATGGCTCCTCCGATCATCGATAGCGATGCAGTCCAGGGTGAGACTTTTCTCCCCGAACAGATCTTTGTATTCGGCGACTTCGCACTGCGGGCCAACTCGCTTGGCCATCTGGAGCAGATCGAGAGTTACACCCCTGGCCACCAGGTCAGGTTTGGAAGCTTAAACTACACGGCCGACATCCACGGAGACTTGATCTTCGACGGATTCGAGCCCCTGCCGAGTGCGCCACACGGTCTCGATGAGCATGATTTAGCTCTACCATCGGACAATGTTCAGGAGATCGCATCGGCAACCGCTCCGACCCTCAATTCGGAGCCAATTGCGCCATCCATTGGCGGGTGGATAGACCCCGCCACGGAGGCTGTATCCTCAGCGGCGATCGAGCCAAGTATCGACCTTACCCTTCACGAGAGTCGTGATGCCAAACTGCCGGATCCTTCCCCGGCCACGGACTCTGAACCGCCTGCGCCCGTGCCTATTGAATCCAACTGGGCGCTGATCATGGAGTTTACCTCCGCGGATATCTTTCAGCACTCGCCCTTCGGCGACATACTGAACTCATTAAGGTCTCTCTCCTTGTCAGGAGAGTCCTGGCCGAACTATGTCTGGCAGGATTGGGATGCGGATGACGAAGAAATTCGCCGCCCACCCACCACCCACTTAGTAGCCACTGTCGATGATTTGACCGACATGCTTGACTTCGACTCCGAAGACATCGATGGCATGGACGATGATGCAGGAGGTGAACAAGAACCACTACCCACAGGGCACTGGACAGCCACCTCGTCATATGGCATATATATGGTGGACACACCCAAAGAAGGCAATGGCGACGGGACAACGGAGGATGACCCCTCCAAGAAGCAACCCAAGCGCCGACGTCAGCGGCGCCGCTCTAAGTCCCGCCAAGGCAAAAGCGGTGATACCGGCGCCGGAGATAATAGCACTCCGGATAGTGCCGAAGACAACAACAATCCCCTCCAGCAAGATTTAGAGCAGGAGGATGGAGAAGCCAACACTCCCGAGAGAGTGACGGATGGAGAGGTGGAGGATGATAATTACATGCCTCCCTCTGAATACGAGGCAAGCCTCGACGATGACGAATTCGTCATGCCAGAGGATCCCGTCGAACAAGAGCACTTCAAGTGCCGGCTTATAGCCACGGCAAATAGCCTTAAGAAAAAGCAACAACAGCTTCAAGCTGATCAAGATTTGCTTGCTGACAGATGGACTGAAATCCTTGCGGCCGAGGAATATAAACTCGAACGCCCCTCCAAGAGTTACCCAAAGTGCAGGTTGCTACCCCGATTGGAGGAGGAAGCACCAGAACCTACATCTCCAGCATATGACGCGGCTGATTGGCCACCTTGTGACCGCGACAGAAAGGAGCTTCAGCCAAAAGCCCAGCCCGCACCCCGACGCCACTCAAATAAAAATGTCAGGGCATGGGGAAATACGCCAGACCTGCGAGATGTATTGGAGGACAAAGGAAAACACGCAAGATCGATCTACGGATCAAGAGGGCGCGCCACTATGCGAAACGATACCCATCACGCTGGATACAGTAAAAGTAAATCCGGTCAGGCCGAACACAGCGGACAAGACTCATTTGAGCTGCGTCGTGATATAGCCCAGTACAGAGGCGCCGCACACCCCGTATGCTTCACAGATGAAGTAATGGATCACCAGATCCCAGAGGGTTTCAAACCCGTAAACATTGAATCATACGACGGCACAACAGATCCTGCGGTATGGATCGAGGACTTCCTCCTGCACATCCACATGGCCCGCGGTGACGATCTACACGCCATCAAATACCTCCCACTCAAACTCAAAGGACCAGCTCGGCATTGGCTCAACAGCCTGCCAGTAGAATCCATTGGCTGTTGGGAAGATCTGGAAGGCGCATTCCTCGACAACTTCCAGGGCATTTATGTGCGACCACCAGATGCCGATGACTTGAGCCACATAATTCAGCAGCCAGAGGAATCGGCCAGACAATTCTGTACACGGTTCCTGACAAAGAAAAATCAAATCGTCGACTGTCCGGATGCAGAGGCCCTAGCAGCTTTCAAGCACAACATCCGCGACGAGTGGCTCGCCCGGCACCTTGGCCAGGAAAAGCCGAAATCTATGGCAGCCCTCACAACACTCATGACCCGCTTTTGCATGGGAGAAGACAGCTGGCTGGCTTGCAACAACAATATATCAAAGAACCATGGTACTTCGGATACCAAGGATGGCAATGGCAGGTCACGTCGCAACAAACACAAGCGCCGCATCAATAGCGACAATACCGAGGATACAACAGTCAATGCCGGATTCAAAGGCTCTAAACCCGGTCAGCGGAAGAAGCCGTTCAAAAGAAGCACTCCGGGCCCGTCCAGTTTGGACCGTATACTCGATCACTCGTGTCAAATACACGACACCCCCGACAAGCCAACCAATCACACCAACAGGGATTGTTGGGTATTCAAGCAGGCCAGCAAGTTAAATGCCGAAAACAAAGATAAGGGGTCACATAGCGATGACGAGGAGGAGCCCTGGCAGCCGAACACCGGAGGACAGAAGAGGTCCCCCCCACAAGTGCGGACGGTGAACATGATATATGCAACCCACATCCCCAAGAGGGAGCGGAAACATGCACTAAGGGACGTATATGCGTCGGAGCCAGTCGCCTCAAAGTTCAACCCATGGTCCTCCTGTCCGACCACCTTTGATCGCAGGGACCACCCCACTAGTATCCGTCATGGCGGATTCGCCGCGCTGGTCTTAGACCCAATAATTGACGGATTTCACCTCACTCGAGTCCTTATGGATGGCGGCAGCAGCCTGAACCTGCTTTATCAGGACACAATGCGCAAAATGGGCATAGACCCCTCAAGGATCAAACCCACAAAAACAACCTTTAAAGGTGTCATACCAGGTGTAGAGGCTCATTGCACAGGCTCAGTCACAATGGAAGTGGTCTTCGGATTCCCGGATAACTTCCGAAGCGAGGAGTTAATCTTCGATATAGTCACGTTTCGCAGTTGCTATCATGCACTGCTCGGGCGAACCGCATTTGCCAGATTCAATGCGGTACCACACTATGCATATCTCAAGCTCAAGATGCCAGGACCTCGGGGGGTCATCATAGTCAATGGAAACACAAAACGCTCTCTCCGCACGGAGGAGCACACTGCGGCCCTCGCAGGAGAAGCACAAAGCAGCCTCTTAAGGCAATCCACCAGTTCGGCGATTAAAGACCCGGACACTTTCAAGCGCGCCCAGAGTAATCGGCAACAAGACCACCTGGCATGTTCCGAGCTCGCATAGCAATGCGGCCCCCACCCCAGCCCAGCCACACGACAAAATCCGTGCCACGCGTACATAATTACGCATTGAAAATTCCATGGGCATAGGTGGGGAGGGGGCACGACTATGACACGCCCCAAGACGCGGCTCAACCGCACTAGGGGCTTCCCGCCTTATTATTTTTCCTCTCTTTCAGGACTTTACTCTCTAGAAACCCCGTCCAGCAGTATGTTTTCCGGACACACGATACAACTACCAAGGAGGCAAAAAGCTACGTCGCATCATGGAATTCCCAGGTGGTCTCCGATAACGAGCGAAATACCTGCTTTCAATACCATTCCTCAGCTTGCCCTTGGAGGGGACATGTCAAATAGTCCTACTTTTTTCTTATCGCATTAATTGTATCATTCTGCTTCGATGCACCTTTTTGAATAAACAATGCATAGCACCTACTTTTTGCTTATATATATATATAGTAACACTATTCTGATCATGGGATCAAAATAACTATTTGGATCACGGTCGACCCTATATAGGCCCGATTGGATCCTCCTGAGCCGACTAGAAAAAACAACACCTGACCTCCCACCACCCCACGACCCAACCGGCGCCCCTGCCCCCAACGCGATCTTGACTGCCCCACACCACTGAATCCCTCGCCGCCAACCCCTTCCTCGGATCCCCATGCCGCCGCGCGCCTTCCCGGAGAACCTCGCCGCCGCGCGCCTTCCCGGAGAACACCGTCACTGCGCGCCCTCCCCGGAGACCCCGCTAGCGCGCCCCTTCCCTGCGCGCCTCCGGCGCCCCACTGCCGCATTCCCGCCATGGACGCGCGCGGCTCAGCGCCACAACCGTCGCCGGCGGAGATCCAGCAGAGGTCCACCAGCTCCACGACCTCCACCTCCCAACCCCCGCCTACCCGCCGCCCCACCCAGCGCGTCGCCCTCTGCACTCTGCCACCACATTCCCTGCGCTGCCGCCGGTGGGCAGAGCTTGGACGGGATCCGAGCCTTCTTTCGACCGCACGCGCCTTCAACGCCAAAAAATGTAGTCGTCGTCCCGCCTTCCTACCCTGTCTGCGGACCCACCTTCCTCCTCCGGCCGGGCGTCGGCGCCCCACCTTCGTCCTCCGGTCGGGCGCACTGCTAGTCTGTTGCTGCCCCACAACTTCCTCCGTCGCCTGCGTCCCCCGCCACCAGGAGCCACCTCCCAAATCCATGGTGACACCCCTCCACTCCGGCCTCGCTCTTGGGCCTGTGACCCTGCCTATCCGCCGCTTAGGCGCAGTTGACTCCCCAGCCATCCCGCTTTGGCGAGCCAGCGCCTCATCGACCTCAATCGCCTCCCACCCTTGCTCCCTAGTTCCCGCGCTGCACAGGCTAGAGCAGACGAAGAAGGTCATCTTGTCTAGCAACTTCAATTCATTTTTGCTTTTTTTAGTTTCAAATCCTTGTTTGGCATACTTATTCGGTGTTTTGGGTGTTGATTTTAGGAGAAGACGTTGATGCAATGGTTCAGATGCAGAGAAATCTCAGTACAGAAAAGAGAAGTGCGTTGATTTGTTGCACACAACCTGTTTGCTCTTATGCCCAAGCAACAAAAAGAAATGAAAAACTATTGATGGATGTGTCTTGGTATTGTTGGTTGTGGGGGAAGGAGTACTGCTGATGCTGCTCCATCTCTCTTCGGTTGGTGTTTGTTTCCCACACCATGTTTGTGTTAATGCTTGGAAGGGTGATGTTGGATAGAGTACCGAACTATGTATAGTTAGTGAAATTTTTAGCCCCTCCCAGTTGCCACGTATCTCTCTCTCTACACTGAACTCTCTTGGGGAGGCTTTGAACTTCTTGGAAGTTGCACTAAAATTATCTGCAAAAGTAGTTTTTGTGCTTAGCTTTTGGAAAAAATGTTGTTTGAGGCCACTTTTATATGTGATGGATCAATTGGTTTAAGCAGTGCTGAACTATACTTTGACAATGTGTGAAATACAGGCCCGCCCTCATCATTCATCCATAATTTATTGTTTGTTGAAAGAAACAAAACTAAGTTGATGCATTGATTTCTCGTATGTGAATGAGATTTCATGTAAAAGAAGTATAGTAGAAGAGAAATTGCTTCGTTGTTGTGCTTGCACAACTATGTAATTTTTTGTTTTTTATTTGTTTTTGCGAAGGTGAAAATGTTGTGTTTGAGAAGGTCAAAGTATGTTGAGTACATATTGTTATTTTTGCAACCACCGGAGCCAAACAATTGTAAATTTTAGTATGAATGTGACTCAAAGTTCTCTGGAAAATCAGCAATAAAAACTCTGGATGTCTAGAATGTACTAAGGGATATAGGCCAGGGTGTTGATTTTATACAGATTTTGCATCGGACTGTAATTTCGTATAATTTGCAGCACCTTGTGATAGGTGGAAACTTGTTTTTTCCTTGTGATATTACCACTTCAAAAGTTTTTGAGAAACTTCTGTTTCTCCTATTGCTGCACTGCGAACAATATATACACAAAAAGGATATAATACATACTCACGAATTCACATAAAAGTCCTAGATGCTTAAAAAAAGACGTTGGCGTTCATTTACCGTCATTTTAGTCCATTATCGTAATAAGACACACAAAAATTGGTACAAAAAGATAAGACATTTAAAAAAATTGTGTGAAAAGAGATAGAGGGTTAGTGCAAAATAATTGTTAGCAAAAGCCTCACCCATAAAAACTTTTAACTTTAGAAGTTCAAATTCAATAAACCTGAGAGTTCAGGAATAATAATAAAAGCAAAAAAGTGACACCCAGATGTTCGTACAGAGTTTCCTCCATGGATTTCCTCATTACTAGTAATAAATAAAACGTCCAAATATACCAACAAACAGTATGTGCTCATGCAGTTTTTTCTCTCCACTAGCCTCAGACTTCTACAGGCAAAGCACATGCATGATTTTCTCCCTAATTCTTTGGCCATGCTCCATTTTTTGTGTAGATGCAGCAAGCACCGCTCTCTGAGGTAGCAGGCAGAGAATAGAAGGTCATTTCAGAAATTCAGAGATAAAACAAAAAACATATGAAATCCAGAGAAAAGGCATATGGAGTTGTTGTGCAGTGTGTTTACCTGCTGCTACACTACTGTGTCCCCAACCATGACACCTTTTGTTCGTGTTATCACCACAAAATTGAGTACAGAAGACTCAAGCTGCTAGTCGCCATCCACCCCCTCAGAGCACCTCACTGCTTTCTTGAGAAACATGCATGAACCCTATGCTATCGCCCTGGTTCTACTGAAACTGATGTGCACCGTGTTACTGCAGCCTCTGGCTCATATTCGTTTATTTCATTTTGTAGCTTCGATTTGTAACTTGTTAAGTTTATTGTGCGGAGGCTCCACAAAGATGCCCAAAAAAGTGTGTTATGGACCTTGTAACTCCTTCCCCTTTTCTGTTCATGCATGTACTTCACGTGATTTGATGGAAGGAAGTTAGTGTAAACCCGAGTTTACATACACCTAAAGAAGTAAAGTAATCTGGAAGTTCAAAGATAATTGTTTAGAGAGTTCAATCATTGGATGTTGGGAACAATGCATCTTACTGATGAACAAATGCATTAAGAAAAAAACATTCATAAAAAAGAAGCTCGTGAGCCCCTGGTCGTCGTAGGCACCCCTGGTTATCCTCCCCGGCTCAGGCAAGTGAGCGCGAGCAGCGAGCAGAGGAAAAGTTCTGCCTAGCACCCCTGGAGTTCCAACACATCGTGATGCATTTTTTATGTGCTATCGGATGCATAATTATCACTATATGCGTTTGTATTTCCTGACAGGTTTCCACATGCATTTCGTGGTGATGGATAGAGATTCTTTCTTTGTTTATATGGAAGTTGAAAATGAATAAAAATGGTGGTTCGATGTTTATTGAAAGCCACTTTGGTACAATCTACTAGGTCTGAGATTCCCATGCACAGAAAATGCTGGTAGGAAAGGTGCCCATGAACAATGTGAAAAATGTTGTTTCAGATGAATCAGTGTTTTTGATTCATTTATGTTATAGCATGTGGTTTGAAGTTCATGTTCTCAAGATCGTGAAATTCAAAAAATATATGTGAGAAAAGCTAAGTAATAGCTTTCTTTGCGTAGTGCTTCAAACATATTATTTGATCATCGTGTTAATGGGGTCATGGCCCGGGAAGTTCAAACCTGTTGTTTGTGGAAAAAATGTCGGTTTCATACAAGATAAACAAATCCAACATATGATACACCAGGATATGGTTGGTTTTTAAAATTCATTTTGCACATAAAATGATCATTGGAGACATTGACATAGTCTTGTTATTTCTCACTACGTTCATTTTTTAGGTGTTGGAAAATGTGCAATGGAAGTTCAAGTTAAACTAACAGGGTGATTTAGCATTTATGTAAGAATCAAAATTTTCATAGAAAAAGATTAAGAAATATAACGAGGAAGTCCAAATTAAAAATATGCAGAAGTTCGATGATTATAGAAAACTCAAATTTCCCTCGTTATTAAAGAATGGAAACATGAAGTTCAAAAATAAAATAACAAGAAGTTCAACTTTTAAAAATAGAGTGCTCCAAAATTTCATAGAAAAAATTAAGAAATAAAACTAGGAAGTCCAAATTAAAAAGATGCAGAAGTTCGACGATTATAGAAAACTCAGATTTTCCTCGTTATTAAAGACTGGAAACAAGAGGTTCAAAAATAAAAAACAAAGAAGTTTAACTTTTAAAATACAGCGCTTCAAAATTTCGTAAAAAAGATTAAGAAATAATACCAGGAAGTCCATATTAAAAAGATGGAGAAGTTCGATGATTATAGAAAACTCAAATTTTCCTTGTTATTAAAGAATGGAAACAAGAAGTTCAAAAATAAAATAGCAAGAAGTTCAACTTTTGAAAATAGAGCGCTTCAAAATTCATAAAAAAGGATTAAGAAATAAAACCAGGAAGTCCATATTAAAAAGATGGAGAAGTTCGATGATTATAGAAAACTCAGATTTTCCTCGTTATTAAAGAATGGAAACAAGAAGTTCAAAAATAAAATAACAAGAAGTCCAACTTTGAAAAATAGAGCGCAAAATTCATAAAAAATATATTAGGAAATTCAGATTAATATTCATAAAAAACAAAATATTTTCACGTAACCGAGAGAAGTTCGGATTGATAACTGTGAGAAGTCCACGTACAACACGATGTGCATTTGGTATTAGAAAAGAATAAAAAAGCAAATACTAAATTTTTTGTTGTTATAAGTTAAGTCCTCGATCGAAGAAAGTAAAAAAAAATATTGCTAGAGAGGTTTGTATAG
Source organism: Triticum aestivum (assembly GCF_018294505.1). Classification (NCBI taxonomy): domain Eukaryota; kingdom Viridiplantae; phylum Streptophyta; class Magnoliopsida; order Poales; family Poaceae; genus Triticum; species Triticum aestivum. The sequence continues at coordinate 519,926,679 of NC_057794.1, forward strand.
AAGGAATATTATTTGTGTAACACTAACGAATGGATGAGAAAATTACAAACGAAAATACGTCACAGAAGTTCATCGTGAAAACAGCAGGAAGTTCAACTACTACGCTGAATGAATTTACATGAAAAACTTTTAAAATCGTCGCGAGTAAAAGATGATCCACACGGGAAACTTGCGTGTTTACAGCAGCTTTCCATCGGTATATCACCTGCTCAATTCCGGTGAATGGATGGAGAGCTACTTGCAGTGGATGGAGATCTACGAGAAAAAAAACACGTGAAAAACAGAGTGAAGTTCAAGCACACACGCTGAGAAGTTCAAGTTCTTCACGTGGTGCATATTTGAAGAATCTGTTTCGTGATAAAGGCAAAATGCATGATCTCGCCCTTTTCGAAATTACTTGAAAACGGCCAGGATTTAGAGAAAACCATCAACATGAAAAAGTTTTGAATTTTCCGTAGCTTTTCAGCGGTATATTATTTGCCCCATTCCGATAAAGTTTATAGAAATTACGGCAAAAATATGTTTTTAGCCATTTTCAAAACTGTCATAAAATCGTAATGAATTAGGAGAAACAATATATACAAAAAAGTTTCGCATTTCTTCATGCTTTCCAACGCCATATCATTTGCTGCATTTGGACGTACAGTTAAAAACTTAGCTAGAAAAATATGAACTCGGTGGAACTTGTACCGTTTTCTAAATTACTTTTAAACCGTTCAAAATTAGAAAAAACTTTGAACATGAAAAAGTAGCGCATTTTCATCAGCTTTCCAACGCCATATTATTTGCCTCAATTGGATTAGCCATTTAGAAATGACATCGAAAATATAAACTCGGGTGTTCCGTTTGTGAAATTCTATGATTTTCCAAATTACTCTTTAACCGTAGGGAATTAGAGAAAACTTTCGACATGTGGAAGGAGCGGTTTTGCAGCAGCTTTCCAATGCCATATTATTTGCCTCATTCCGATAAACGGTTTAAAAATGCGATCGAAAATACGATTCATGTTTTTTGTATGAAGAAAAAACGGTTTTCAAAACTGCTCTTAAACCGCTTACATTTTGCCAAAAATTTAACTTGTGTCATGATACTGATGTCCATAGCTTTCGAACGGTATATCGCAAGCCCCATTTGGACACCTTTTAGCTGAAGTTCAACCTAGTACTCGGGGAAGGTCAGGCACGTTACTCGGGAAGTTCATGTTGTGATCAGAATATTATTCTGATCCTGTGATCAGAATAGTGTTTATGTATATATATATATATATATATATATATATATATATGTATATGTATATTCTAATCCCAGGATTAGAATAACTATTTGGATCACAATCACCCTATATAGGACGCGCAGAGGTCCCCCTCAGATCTGAAAACCCACAATTAGTACCCGTTAGAAAACACCGGCCCAACTATCTTCCCCAACCTCCCCACTCCCTGCGTCTCCACCCCCCGCAACCGCTGCCGCGCCCACTCCCCGCCGCCGCGCACCTTCCCCAGGGACCCCCCACCGCCGCGCTATCCCCACGTCCCGCCCTGCCCCTGTCCCGCCTCCTCCCTCCTCCCCTGCCTTCTTCCCCGGCGCCGTCCCGGACCTCTGGCGAAAGCAGCCACTACATCCTGATCCACCCGCCGACGACGCTCGCTCCCGCCCCCACGCACTGCATAGCCGCCTCGCCGTTCCCGACCACCCCTCACGTGGATCCGGCCCGGCGACACCACCTCACCTGGATTCGGCCCGCGGTGGCCCCACGCCGCCCAACGCCAGGATTTGGGTGTGGTGCTGACCCCGAGCACCATGCCCACCGCTGCCCAGGGGCCAACCTTCTTCTAGTGCTCCACCGGTGACACCTCACCCCACCCCATGCCGCATCGCTCCTTCCTGACGTTCCTCCTCTGGCGCTTCCCCAACGAGGATCTGGATCTGGATCGAGCAAAGAAGTTCAACACTTCACGCGCGAGTAGTCCATCCAGGTGTTTGTTGTGGGTCTCCCATAGCACCCTCGCCGGCTTACCCGAGGCCTCAACGGCGACCTGCCTGAGTCCTACAATGTGACCTTCATGCATGTGTCTTCTCCAAGTTGTGTTGTTGCTGCTATGGCTATCGACAAAGGATCGCATGCGCCGCCGCCGAGCTTTGGCTGACACGCCAGGTCGTGCTCCACATCTGCTCTCCATCTCTGCTATGCACCTGCTCGTGGACTCGCTACCTCATTTGCACTCATGAGCCCCAATCCCACCGCCTCTGACCTCCTGACGCTACCCTGGTCGCCCCAAGTAGCTCCTGCATCGGCCATCCCCCCATGGCTGCTACAGCGAAAGAAGAACCCCAGCAGTCCGAGGAAGAATTTAGTCCAGTGACATGCTGCAAGTCAGTATGGGCTGTTTTCATTTCAGGGGCATGTTCTGTATGACTGAATTTTAGTCCAGGATTTTGGATTCTGCCCTTTATGTGGCTCCATTAATTTCCATATAGATGTGGGCAGAAGTTAAATCTTCTTGCAAGTTTGTAAAGAAGAACCGAGTCAACATGTATGATACCTGCATTGTACATCAATGCTGGTCGATTGTGCCACTACAGAGTAATTGCTACTCATCTATGATTTTGTATGTATGTGTTTCGATCTTACTTGAAGGGTAGATCTTGGGATTAAGGTTTAGAGAGATTTGTTTCTTGTTTTTGTTGGTGTTTTCACTAACCGGAGAGTTGCATCTTGTGGATGAAGTGGCTCGTCGGGCATCCTATTTTCACTGGTTCTACCTGTTGCATTCTGACGCTAAGGAGTTGTGGTTCAATGTGTATATTACAAGAAGGAAAGAGAAACAACATGTGTATGACAACACGGCTGTAGTTCTTTTCTGAGTGTCTATGTTTGGATGTGTTATGCGTCTGTGAGTGTGCGCGTATTACACAGAATTAAAAAACAATTTTTTGTGATGTTTTTTTCCATATTGGTTTTATAGTGTCCGTTTTTGTGTTCATGGAGTAAATTAGGAAGTTCAATTTTGAGAAAACAACAAGTTCAAGCAATATAGAAACACCAAAAAAAAACATTGAATACAAACTTTTTTAGTGAGGTTCAAATTGGAAGACATGATAAAAAAAGTGTTCTCTGTTCTTTACAGTAAAAAAATTATCATGTGTTGGTTGCTTTCCCCAACTAGTTGCTCTCTGACACACATTATGTTGCAGCTTTCCTTCTCCTTCATGAAACTGTTACAAAAAAATAGAGCATAAAAGTTCAAAACTAAAAGAATAAAAAGCGAGCAATTCTGAAAGATAAAAAATGTTGATGCGAAGTTCATATTCTCTGGCATGGATAGTTCAAAATGTTTGCTTACGGCAAAACACACAGATTGAGTATCCAATAATAAAGAGGCAAACACACAAAAAATCCATAAAGTTCATATTTTAAAAATAGAAAAGTTTAAAGTTTATTAAAAAAGAAAAACAAATTTGCTTTGTTTCTCAAAAATAAATTAAAAAGTCCAGGTTTAAATAGCACAACAGTTGGATGTTTATTAACATAATCCTAGGTCAAATAAGACTAGGAAGTTCAATTTTAAATAATAGAATAGTTGGATGTATATAAAAAACTTGGATTTTCTCGCTATTAAAAGAATAAAACCAAGAAGTTCAAACTAAAATAATAGAGTAGTTCAACGTATATAAAAAAAACTCAGATATTCTACATCAGTAAACAAAAAAAACCCAAGAAGTTCAATTTATAATAGTAGTATGGTTTGATGTTTTTTTTACAAAACTTGGATTTCTCCCGTTACTAAAGAATAAAGCAAGAAGTTCAACTTAAAAAACGGAGTAGTTCAATGTATATAATAAAAATCATGTTCCCTTGTTAATGGAGAATAAAACCAAGAAGTTAATTTTGAAAAAGTGGAGCAGTTTGATATTTATTTGAAAAATAAGATTTTTTTCGGTTACTAAAGAATAAAACCAATAAGTTCAATTTTGAAATAATGAAGAAGTTTGATGTTTCTAACAAAACTCTAATTGACACATTTTTAGAAAGACATAAAAAAGGTAAAATTTAAAAAAGGAGCGGCTTGATGTCTATCAAAATATAAGATTTTTTCTATTACTAAAAGAAATAAAACCAGGAAGTCCAATTTAAAAAGATGGAGAAGTTCGATGATTATAGAAAACTCAAATTTTCCTTATTATTAAATAATGGAAATAAGAAGTTTAAAAATTGAATAACAAGAAGTTCAACTTTTAATAATAGAGTGCTTCAAAATTTCGTAAAAAGGATTAAGAAATAAAACTAGGAAGTCCATATTAAAAAGATGGAGAAGTTCGATGATTATAGAAAACTTAGATTTTCCTCACTATTAAAGGAATGGAAATAAGAAGTTCAAAAATTAAATAACAAGAAGTTCAGCTATTAAAAATAGAGCGCTTCAAAATTCATAAAAAAAGATTTAGAAAATTAGTTTAAAAATTCATAAAAAACTCAAAAAGTTTCACGTAACCGAGAGAAGTTCAGGTTGATAACTGCCAGAAGTTAATGTACTAGATGGTGTGCATTTTGTATTAAAAAGGAATAAAAAAAGCAAATGCTAAAAGTTTTGTTGTTATAAGTTCAAGTCCTTCGTCGGAGAAAGTTAAAAAGATTATTGTGAGAGAGATTTGTATAAAAGGAAATATTATTTGTGTAACACTGACGAATGGATGAGAAAATTAAAAACAAAAATACGTCACAGAAGTTCAACCTGAAAACAACATGAAGTTCAACTACTATGCTAAATGAATTTTAGATGAAAAACTTTTAAAATTGTCGCGAGTATGAAAAAATGATCAACACGGGGACGTTGCGTGTTTACAACAGCCTTTCATCGGTATATCACCTGCTCAATTCCGGTGAGTGGATGGAGAGTTACGAGCAGTGGACGGAGACCTACGAGCAAAAAAATCACGTGAAAAACAGAGTGAAGTTCAGGTACACGCGCCGAGAAGTTCAGGTTCTTCACGCGGTGCATTTTCGAAGAATCTGCTTTGTGATAAAGGCAGAACGCCTGATCCCGCCGTTTTCGAAATTACTTGAAAACGGCTAGGAATCATAGAAAACCATCAACATGAAAAAGTTTCACATTTTCCGTAGCTTTTTAGCGGTATATTATTTGCCCCATTCCGATAAAGTTTGTAGAAATTACGGCGAAAATACGTTTTTCGCCATTTTCGAAACTGACTTAAAACCGTAAAGAATTGGGAGAAACAATACATACCAAAAAGTTTCGCATTTGTTCAAGCTTTCCAACGCCATATCATTTGCTACATTCAGACATACGGTTAAAAAATTATCTCGAAAATACGAACTTGGTAGGACTTGGACCATTTTCTAAATTACTCTTAAACCATTTAAAATTAGAAAAAAACTTTGAAGATGAAAAAGTAGCGCATTTTCATAAGCTTTCCAACGCCGTATCATATGCCTCCATTGGATTAGCCGTTTAGAAATGACATCGGAAAAATGAACTCAGCTATTCGGTTTACGAAATTTTACGTTTTTTCAAATTACTCTTTAACCATAGGGAATTAGAGAAAACTTTCAACATGTGGAAGGAGCGGTTTTGCAGAAGCTTTCCAACACCATATTGTATGCCTCATTCCAATAAACGGTTTAGAAATGCGATCGAAAATACGATTCGTGTTTTTTGTGCGAAGAAAAAACGGTTTTCAAAACTGCTCTTAAACCGCTTATATTTTGCCAAAAATTTAAGTTGAGTAATGATATTAGTGTCCATAGCTTTCCAATGGTATATCGCAAGCCCCATTTGGGCAATGTTGGCGAAAGTTCAACCTAGTTCACAGGGAAGTTCAACGTACTACTAGCGGGGCAGGTCAGGTTTTGATCAGAATATTATTATGATCCCGTGATCAGAATAGTGTTTATGTGTGTATATATATACAGCCGGTCTATTCTGATAATATTATCAGAATAGTTATTCCGATAACACTTCTGCACTGCACGCTCAATGCAAGTGCATGTCATTGTTTGAACAAAGTGTGCTGCAGTACTCACACGAGTGAACTTCGTGTCGAAAATAACTGCACACAGTGTTTTTCCGGCACTGTTTTTGCTCTAATTTTTAAGACGTTTATCGGAATGAGACGTATAATATACCGTCGAAAAGCTATTGATTAGGCGCAACTTCGCCATGTTGAACACATTTCGAGATTCCTCTCAGTTTAAGAGCAGTTTCAAAAATGGTGCGGCGGATGACGAGTGGCAGCGAGCGTATTTTCGTGATTTTTTCTAAACCGCTCATCGGAATAAGGCAAATGATACGCCGTTGGAAATATATCGCCGCGGCACATCTTTTTCATATCTATTATTTTCTCGAATTCGTTACGGTTTAAGAGCAGTTTCGAATTTACTAAATCGCGGAATTCTGTTTTTTTGAAATTTTTGCAATTTTTGGTACTGTTTTCGCTCTAGTTTTTGAACCGTTTGTTGAAATGAGGCGTGTAATACGTCGTTGGAAAGCTATGGACAAGGTGCAATTTTCATATGTAGAACTTGTTTTCAGATTCCTTATGGTTTTAAATTAATTTTGAAAATCGTGCGGCGGACGACGAGTGGCAGCGGCCGTTTTTTGCGAAACTTTTACAAACTGATTGTTGAAATGATTCAAATGATATGCCGTTGGAAAGATATCGACGAGACGCAACTTTTTCATGTAGAACAATCTGTCTAATTCCTTATGGTTTAAGAGCAGTTTTAAATTTACCGAAAAGCAGACACTCTGTTTTTCGCGAGACCAAAATCATCGTGTGTACTTCATCGGACAGAAGAACGCACTGCTTCAAACGGAAAACCAGACTGCAGCAGACAGTCAAGTGAACTTCATGATTTCTTTTTGCCTTTCATAAAATTTCTCGCAAAAGTTTTTGTTTTCTTTTTTTTCAACTTTTTTTTGAACTAGAGTGGACCGCAACACTCCCGAAAATGAACCGCACCACTATCAAAAGTGAACCTCATGAGTTTTTATTGCATTTTTTCAAACTTATTAATTTTTACGCACGTTGACCAAGCTCATTGGACAGAAGAACGCACTGCTTCAAACGAAAAACCGCACTGCAGCAGGCAGTCAAGTGAACTTCATGATTTCTTTTTGTTGGACATAAACTTTCTCGCACAAGTTTTTATTGTGTTTTTTCCAACTTTTTTTGAATGAGAGTGGACCAGAACACTTCCGAAAGTGAACCATAACACTACCCAAAGTGAACCTCATGAGTTCTTGTTGTCTTTTTTTCATACTTATTATTTTTTTACGCGCGTTGATCAAGCGAGTGGACCTTTCATGGACAGAAGAATGGACTGCTTCAAACGGAAAACCGCACTGCAGCAGGCAGTCAAGTGGACTTCATGATTTCTTTTGTCGGATGCAAATTTTGCAAGAACCACATTCTTCTTTTTTGTCGTCTCTGTAACATATTTTTTGCACTTCAGATTGGGAGTAAGTGAGCCGCGACACTACCTAAAGTGAACTGCATGAGTGAACTTCTAAAAAGAGGATTTTTTGAAATGCAGTTTGTTCTAAATGGAGTGTACTAAAAAAGGATTCCTTCGTACTGGACTTTTTAAAACCAAAGTGCACCGCATGGTCCAAAACAATGAACCACAATGCATTGAAGCGAACCACATTATTTTTGCAAAGTGAACCGCGACACCAAACCAAATTATATACTATGTCCATACAATTTTGCAAAAATAATTTCTACAAAAATAATAAAAAGTGAACTCCTCTGTGCAATATTGGACAAGGTGAACTCCTCTATACTATGCACTGTGCTGCAAATCTAAACATACATTTTCTAATAAAAATAGTACAAGGCTAGCCGTATAGTACAAGGTGAACTCCTCTGGGGGACCGCACTCTGGCACTAGCTAGACTGCATCATTTGTGCGCTACCCATTTTAATTCTAATAAAAAACATTACAAGGCCAACCGCATATTTTTCATGGAGTGAACCTCACTGAAACGAACCACTTCGTTCCATCCTACCAGCAGTCATTTTCTTTGTGGCTTTTTTGTTTTGCCTCACAAGGAAAGAAGTGAGCCGCAGCTGATAGAGGAGGGAACCTATCCAAGAGACAGTGAATTTTTCCTAAAAGGAAATATGAACTTCTAGTTCCCTAGGAAATTACAAAAATAGTTAACTACATTTGCACTTTGATTTCTCCTCAGAAAAACTATAAAAACAATGTACTGCACACAAAAAATCTTTGTCGTCGTGGCAGTGAGCCAACGAGGTGGATGGGCCATGGAAAGAGAGCAACTCTTCTCGTCCACTCGTCGGGGCTGCAACATAGCCGAGAGGTAGTGAGGTAAATGTAGACCAACACTGCTATAGCTGCTCATTAGGTGGGAGTGAGCTGCATCAGCAGCACCGCATGTTTGCTCGCTGAGGACTGAAACACCTGAACCACAAGAATCAAGAATAGTAAAATGCATTGAAAATTTTATTCTGAAAACAAAATTTTATTCGTGCGTGGCCATGGCGCACGCAAGCACTGAAAAGGCCGTGACACCGGACGACATGCGAGGCCATGGCGAACTGCATCCGAAGGCAAAAAAAGAAGCAGCAAAAGACGCAATTTTCTGGACTGCACGGGGCGTTGTTGCCATTGTTCACCTTCAGCTCCATGATTAAAGGAGGTTGGCCTCCTGCCTGCCCTTCCGGCGATGCCCTGTAACAAAGGAGGGGGAGATGGAGGTAGGGGATAGTGGAAGGGCTGCGGTGGAGGCCCTGAGAATCGCCCGACTGCAGTCGCCGTTGGCCTGAGCCGCGCGCCCATGCGTGGATCTCGCCGTTGCGGCGACAGAGAGGTCGTTACAGGAGGCGGCCGACCTCATGCGGGGGTGGGAGAGGAGGCGGCTCACGGGAGGTCTTGCCGGCTCCGAACCATCGATGGAGGGCCGCGTGGGACCGCAGGTGTCCGGATCTGGCGTGGGGAGGGAGGAGGCGCACTTCAGTGGAAGAAGGTGGTGGCAGCAGCACACCGGCGTAGAAGGTGGAGGGAGTTGGGGTGTGAGATGGGAGGCCACTGGTGGTGCCCGTGGCTGCCTACGGGGCCAGGACAACCGGATCCTGCGCGGGCAAGGCCCTGATCTCTGATTGGGCGCCCGTGGCGGACGGATCTGGGACTACTGGTGGCCGGGGCTGCGGGGGAGGGGTAAGGCGGTGGTGGCGCTGTAGGTGGCCGGGGATAAGAGGGGAGGGTCAGTGGCGTGGAGCCCATTGCTGCCTTGGCCGGTGACTGGGCAGTTGGGGAGGGGGAGACGAGGGGAGGGGGGTCGGATCCCACCGGATCCGGTGGTTGCTGTGCGGGCCTTGGCCGCCGGAGGTAGTTGGCTGGCTGGGGGGCCCTGTGTGGCAGCGGCGGTCGAGATAGGAAGGTGGGCGGCGGGGCGGTGGTTTGGTGCGTGCCCCTGGTCGCCGATTGCCGGTAAGTGGTGGTGGGCGGCGGGGCTTGGCGCAGGTGGTGGTAGGGAAAGTGGTCGGTCGTGGGAGGAGGTGGGTTCTTATTATGTTTTTTCGTTCGGGGTGTTATCAGAATAAGAGGAAGTGTTATTAGAATAAGGTCTTAAGGGGTGTTATTAGAATAGACCCACCCTATATATATATGTTCATCCATGACATTCAGCACCCATACACTTTGGTATGGCCACTACACCAGGGGCTTAAGCGTACCCCATAATACGGCGTGAGAAGTCCGAACACTTTCAACAGTGCGGCACCCCGAACTTATAGCATTGTATGCATCAGCTCCGAATCATGTCTTGGGTCAATAGTTGGGTTTGCCCGGCTCCCATGTTTTGGTACCTTATGTTCCACTATATCGGCTAAGGTAGCACTGGGAGAACTACTACGATTGTGCCCCGGTTCAGCTGGGCTAAGAACCTCAGTAGAGAAAGCTAAAGCTGACTGTCATGATAAGGCGAGAGACTGGTCGCTGTTCAAGAGGTCTCGAGTCCCTAAAGACTTATGCCGCTTAGAGTGAGGAGTCGGCTTTGTCCGGCTTAAGGCACGTATAGCGCCCCAAATTCGGCCTTCCGAACACTAGGGGCTTCGCCAAAATTTAAAATTATAGAATTCTATGGCTAAGTGAGAGTGATAACGCATTATAGTCCGATTGCCTTGTTCGTTGTGCTGAGCACCTCCCTCGAGGGACCCAACAATGGGAAAAAGAGCGCTCAGGTTTATCCCGAACACCCCAGCACTCGTGGCATGGGGGCAGAAGCCGACGACTGGCCATCTCTCAGATTTGATAAACAGCCGCACAGAAGGTAATATTTTAAATTCAAACAAGCGTTGCATAGTGCATATGAACAAGATTTCATAATACAGGATCACGCGAGAAAGTTTATTCAAAAATTACATCCATCACGCACCCGTCCGCCACAAGACGGGCACCCTTCAGGACACCGTCATAATACATCTCGGGGCGGCAATGCTCCTTGCCCTGCGGCGGCCCCTCCTTCACCAGCTTCACGGTGTCCATCTTGGCCCAGTGCACCTTAGCACGGGCAAAAGCCCGGCGGGCACCTTCGATACAGACGGACCGCTTGATGACTTCTAGCCGTGGGCAGGCATCTACAAGCCACTGCACCAGGCTGAAGTAGTTGTTGGGGAGGGAGTCGCCAGGCCACATCCGGACTATGAAGCCCTTCATGGCCTGTTCGACCGCCTTATACAGCTCGACTAGTTGCTTCAACTGGTCGCTCATAGGCACCGGGTGTTCGGTCCCAGTATACTGAGACCAGAACAACTTCTCCATCGAGCTTCCCTCCTCAGCCTGGTAAAACTTCGCGGCATCCGACACGCTGCGGGGCAAATCTGCGAATGCTCCTGGAGAGCTCCGGACTCGGGTAAGTAACAAGTAATTTACTTTCGCATGCTTGCTTTGCATATTGAATGCCTTACCCGCCGCTATCTTCCCCATCGCCTCAATCTCCTGGAGGGCCTTTTGGGCTTCGGCCTTGGCATGCTTTGTGCTCTCAAGGGCCGCGGCAAGCTCGGACTCTCGAGTCTTCGAGTCAAGGTCCAAAGCCTCGTGCTTCGTCACGAGAGCCTGGAGCTCTTGCTGCACCTCGCCCACCCGTGCCTCTTGTTTTTCTCGCTCGGTGCGCTCCCGGGCCGCTTTGTTTTCAGCCTCGGACAACGCTTGCTTCAGGGCCGCCACCTCGGCCGTGGCCCCTGGCACATTTATGATGATCTTGTCATTTCGCAACCACATTTTATTTTATATATAGACAAGGTATCACTTACGTTTGTTCTCCTCGAGCTGCCTCTTGGCAAGGATGAGCTCTTTCTAGGACCCCTCGAGGTCCTGCTTCAATGCAGCGACCTCCGCAGTTAGTGCGGCAGAGGTCAGCAGCGAAGCCTGCATACGCATACAGACATACTAGTATCTAACTCCTGCAAATATTATTTGATCCTCTATTCGGCTTTTCTTTGTGAACACCAAACAGAGCATCAAGGGCTACTGTCTATGCGGTAATATTTTTCCTATATTTTAAATACTTACCTCAAAGCCTGTTAGAAGGCTGGCACAGGCTTCAGTCAGTCCGCTCTTGGCGGATTGAACCTTCTTGATCACCGCACTCATAATAGTGTGGTGCTCTTCGTTGATGGAAGCGCCGCAAAGCGCTCCCAGCAGGTTGTCCGGTGCCTCTGGATGGACAGAGGTCACCGGCACGGGCGTCTTGCCCCTTTTGGAAGGAGGCCGCCTGCCCGAGTCCGGAACCACTGGAGGTTCCGGCGCGGTGTTCGACTGAGGGCCGAACTCGGAGCCCTCGGGAGCCTTACTCCCTTTGCTCACAGAGTCCGGAAGGTCGCCTTAAGGCGCCTCCGGGATTGTCTCCCCTCGACCTGGTGCCTCTTGAGACAATACCTCGGCATTGTCCGTAGGGCAAGGGGAGGAGGCGGTCGGAAGTGGATCGCTATCCATATCCGACGAGTCCAAGGAGCCGTCCGACGAGGATACGTTGATACGGGCTTGGGGCGGTCTGCATAATCATATTAGGCGTTAGGAGAAGCAGTGCGACGAAGGTATGCTATGAGTTACTCTGGTATCCGAATACTTACGACTTCGCCAGGGGCTTGGCCCTGAGCAGCCACTCGTCTTCGCCTTCGGCGGCGGTGGTGGAGCAGTCCAGAAGGAGAGTCCTTCCCTTCTTGGACCCTTTGCCCCCCGGTTGGGGCGGCCTTCCTTTTCTTGTCTCCCCCGGCTCGAGTGGGAGCATCTTCATCTTCCTCCTCGTCTTCGTGGGAGGAGTGCGTCGCGGAGTCATCGGACGATGAGTCCGATACCACCTGGCGCCGGGAACTCTTTCGGGTTCCCTTGGCCTTCTTCTTGGTCTTCTCCGGCACCTTGTAAGGAGTCGAAGTCAGCATCTTCGTCAGGAGAGTGTCCGCATTATCTTCGGGCAGAGGGGCCGGACAGTTAATCTGCCCCGACGTCTCCACCCAGTCCTATCAAAGGCATGGGAGCTTAGACCCCGCACATGGTTAAACTATGGGAAATAAATACCCTACCAGATGTACATAACTTACCGAATTTGCAAGGCGCTTCGCGCTTAGCCCACGGTCCTCGGTAAGAGAGGGAGGGACCTTGGCGCTCTTGAACAACACCTTCCAGACGTCCTTGTGCGTCATGTCGAAGAGCTCGTGTAGAGTCTGGTGTTGGGCCGGGTCGAACTCCCATAAATTGAAATCCCGTTGTTGACATGGGAGGATCCGGCGGAAGAGCATGACCTGGACTATGTTGACAAGCTTGATTTTCTTGCTTATCATGTTTCGGATACACTTCTGGAGTCCGTCCAGCTCCACTGATGAACCCAGGACAGGCCCTTCTCCTTCCAGGAAGTGAGCCGCGTGGGGATTCCGGATCAAAACTTGGGGGCCGCCACCTAGTTGGTGTCGCGCGGCTCGGTGATGTAGAACCACCCCGATTGCCACCCCTTTATGGTCTCCACGAAGGAGCCCTCGAGCCATATAACATTGGGCATCTTGCCCATCATGGCTCCACTGCATTCCGCTTGTTGGCTGCCCACCACCTTCGGCTTGATATTGAAGGTCTTCAGCCACAGACCGAAGTGGGGCCGGATGAGGAGGAAAGCCTCGCACACGACGATGAACGCCGATATGTTGAGGATGAAATTCAGGGCCAGATCATGAAAGTCCAGCCCGTAGTAGAACATAAGGCCATGGACGAATGGATGGAGGGGAAACCCCAATCCGTGGAGGAAGTGATGGAGGAAAACCACCCTCTCGCGAGGTTCCGGGGTAGGGACGATCTGCCCCACAGCTGGCAGCCGACGCGTGATATCCGCAACTAAGTATCCGGCTCCGCGTAGTTTTTTGATGTCTTTCTCCATGACGAAGGAGACCATCCACTTGCCTCCCGCTCCGGACATGTTTGGAGAAGGTTGATGAGAAGGATGTGGACTTGGGCGCTGGAGCTCGAGTGCGCGAGAATGGATGAGCAAGGAGGAAGAAGGCGTGGGTAGAAGAAGGTTAAACCTTATCCCTTTATAAGGGCGGACGAAACTATTCGCCCCCACTAGCCTGGTAAAACTCGCTTATCCCCCAAGCGCCGTAATTGATGGTGCGGTTGGGTTACCCACACCCGTATTGATGAGAATCCCGTAATAAGGGGACACAATCTCTGCTTTGACAAGACGTGTCAAGAAACCGCCTTGCATTATGTGCGGGGCTGGTCAAAGAAAAATGGATTGAATAATTACCGGGACATGGCATGATGTCATGTTGCCAAAACGTGTCAGCATATTAGATTTGTGGAAATATTATTCTCTCTACGGTGGTATGTGGGGCTTATTTTACAGGGTCGGACAATATCTTTGTATTCAAACTCTTCTGTGGTGTATTCGGAGGAGGAACCCGCCTTGCAATGCCGAAGACAATAACTGCGCATCAGACTCATCGTCATTGAAGCCTGGTTCAGGGGCTACTGAGGGAGTCCTGGTGTCGGTGTCAAAACCGGCGGATCTCGGGTAGGGGGTCCCGAACTGTGCGTCTAGGCCAGATGGTAACAGGAGGCAGGGGACACGAAGTTTTACCCAGGTTCGGGCCCTCTCGATGGAGGTCAAACCCTACGTCCTGCTTGATTAATATTGATGATATGGGTATTACAAGAGTTGATCTACCACGAGATCAGAGAGGCTAAACCCTAGAAGCTAGCCTATGGTATGATTGTTGATGTGTATGTTGTCCTACGGACTAAAACCCTCCGGTTTATATAGACACCGGAGAGCGTTAGGGTTACATAAAGTCGGTTACAATGGTAGGAGATCTGATCATCCATATCGCCAAGCTTGCCTTCCACGCCAAGGAAAGTCCCTTCCGGACATGGGACGGAATCTTCAATCTTGTATCTTCATAGTCCAGGAGTCCGACTGAAGGTATAGTTGGGCTATCCGAACACCCCCTAATCCAGGACTCCCTCAGTAGCCCCTGAACCAGGCTTCAATGACGACGGGTCCGGCGCGCAAATTGTCTTAGGCATTGCAAGACGGGTTCCTCCTCCAAGTACTTCATAGAAGATCTTGAACACAAAGATAGTGTCCGGCTCTACAAAATAAGTTTCCACATATTGCCATAGAGAGAATAATAATATTAACACAAATCTAATCTGCTGACGTATTCCGTGGTGCGACACGCCACGGCCAAGCCTTTATCCATTTAATTATCCCACCTCAGCGCGTTGTGCCAGGCAGTTTCCTTGGCACGTCTTGTTGAAGTAGAGATCGTGTCCCCTCATTTCGGGATTCTCATCAATACGGGCGTGGGTAACCCAACCGCGCCTTTGATTATGGCGCTTGGAGATAAGCAAGTTTTACCAGGCTGGTGGGGACACATAATCGCGTCCACCCATATAAGGGGATAAGGATCCACCTTTTCACCCACGCCTTCTTCCTCCTCTGCCTATCCATTCTTGCGCACTCGAGCTCCAGCGCCCAAGTCCGCACTACCACCTCGACCTTCTCTAGTCATGTCCGAAGTGGGAGGCAAGTGGATGGTCTCCTCCGTCACGGAGGGACACATAAAAAAGCTAAGGAAGGCCGGATATCTAGCCAGGGACATCGCGCACCGGCTCCCCGAAAAGGGGCAGCTCATCCCCACTCCTAGGCTCCATGATATGGTGGTATTTCTCCCCCATTTCCTCCGCGGACTAGGCTTCCCTCTGCATCCATTTGTCCGGGGGCTCATGTTCTACTACGGCCTAGATTTCCACGATCTGGCCCCGAACTTCGTCCTCAACATCTCGGTGTTTATCGTTGTGTGCGAGGCCTTCCTCCGCATCCGCCCCTATTTCGGCCTATGGCTAAAGACTTTCAACGTCAAGCCGAAGGTGGTGCGCGGCAGCCAGGCAAAGTGAGGCGGCACCATGGTTGGCAAGATGGCCAATGTTCTGTGGCTCGAGGGCTCCTTCGTGGAGACCCTGAAGGGGTGGCAATCATGGTGGTTTTACAACACCGAGCCGCGCGTTACCGGATGGGTCACACCCCCCGAGTTCCGATCCGGCCCCCCTACGCGGCTCACCTCCTGGAAGGAGATAGGCCTATCTTGGGGTAAAAAAGGAGAGCTGACCGGACTCCAAACATGCATCCAAACCCTGGTGGACAAGAAGCTCAAGCTTGTCAACGTAGTCCAGGTTATGCTCATCCGCCTGATCCTCCCGTGTCAACGACGGGCCTTCAACCTTTGGGAGTTCGACCCGGCGCAGCATCAAACTCTTAACAGGCTCTTCGACCCGACGTACGAAGACACCTGGAGGATGCTTTTCAAGGGCGCCGATGCTCCCGCATCCGCCACCGAGGATCGCGGATTCAGTATTCAACGTCGCGCTCTGGCGGTAAGCTGTTTTTGTCTTTTTACAAGGCATCAGTTTTTCATAGTTTGACTCTATGCGGGATCTAAGATCCTTCATATTTGACAGGATTGGGAGGTGACGTCCGGACAGATCGACTGTCCGGCTCCTTTGCCCGAAGGCCCGACGGACGCCCACTTGGCGAAGCTGCTGGTTCCGACACCCTACATGGTGCCGGAGAAGAAGGCCAAGAAGGCCGCGGGGACTCGAAGGAGTGCCCGGTGCCAGGAGGTGTTGGATTCATCATCCGGCGGCTCCGCGGCGCATTTCTCTCGTGAAGACGAGGAGGAAGACGAAGAGACCTCTCCCCCTCCAGTGGGTGGAGAGAAGAAAAGGAAGGCCGCCCTCTCTAAGGAGGGCGGAGGGTCCAAGAGAGGAAAAACCCATCCTCCGGACTACTCCCCTGATGCCTACGACGGCGGAGAGGAGTGGCAGCCCAGGGCAAGCCCCTGGCGAGATCGTAAGCATCCGGATACCGGAGAAATTCATAGTATTCGTTTTTTGCACAGCTTTCCCTTATGTCGAATATGTTCATGCAGCCCACCCAAAGACCGGCTCGACGCATCATCGAACGGCTCACTGGACCCGTCAGATGTGAACTCGCTTCCGACGGCTTCATCCCCCCGCCCTACGGACGACACCGAAGTGTTGTCCCAACAGGTTCCAAGCCGGGAGGAGGTGGTCCTGGAGGCGCCGCAAGGCGACCTCCCGGACTCCAGGAGTAAAGGGGATGAAACCCCCCAGGGCTCCAAGTCCGGCCCAAGGCCGTACGCCGCTCCGGAACCCTCAAAGGTTCCAGAGTCCGGTGGGCGACCTCCTTCCAAGAGGAACAAGCCCACCGTGCCGGTGACCCCCGTCCAACCGGGGGCGCCGGACAATCTGTTGGAGGTGCTCGAAGGCGCCTCCATCGACGAGGGACACCGCACTATTATGAGTGCGGTGGTCCAGAAGGTTCAGTCCGCCAAGAGCGGACTGACTGAAGCTTGCACTAGCCTTTTAACCGGCTTTGAGGTAAGTAAAGAATGTTTAAATAATATTACCGCATAGACAGTAGCCCCTGATGGTCTATTGGGCGTTCGGGAAGAAAAGCCGAATAGAGGATCAAAGAATTCGCAGGAGTCTAACAAAAGGAGTCAATATGCGTATGCAGGCTTCTCTGCTAGCGTCCGCCGCACTGACTGCGGAAGTGGACGTGCTGAAGCAGAGCCTCGAGAAGTCCGAGCAAGAGCTCGGGCGTGCCAAGAAGCAGCTCAAGGAGAAGGAAGGTAAAAATACCCTATTTGAATATGTATATAAAAAGGTGCAATTGCAAAAAATGACAGGATTGACATGGCTATTGTAGGGGCCACACCTGAGGTGGTGACCCTTAAGCAAGCGCTGCTCGAGGCCGAGAAGAGTGCGGCCGCGGAGCGCACCGAGCGGGAGAGGTATGAGGCTGAGGTTGGCAAGGTGCGGCAAGAGCTCCAGGTTCTCATGAAGAAACATGAGAGTTTGGAGCTTGACTCGAAGACGCGAGCGTCCGAGCTCGCGGCAGCTATAGAAAATGCCAAGTCTGCCAGGACCGAGTCCCAGAAGACCCTCCAGGAGTTGGATGAGGTGAAGAAGATAGCGGCGGGTAAGGCATTTTTTATGCAAAGTAAACATATAAACGTGAGTTACTTGATACTTACCCGAATCTGGAGCTCTCCAGGGGCATTTACAGATCTTCCCCGAAGTGTATCCGATGCCGCCGCATTCTATCGAGCCGAGGAGGGCAGCTCGATGGAGAAGGTGTTCTGGTCTCAGTATGCTGAGGCCGGACACCCCGTGCCCCTGAGCGACCAGCTGAAGCAACTGGTCGAGCTCCACAAGGCGGCCGAACAGGCCATGAAGGGCCTCCTAGTTCGGCTGTGGCCTGGAGAGGCCCTGCCCGGGAGCTATTTCGGGCTGGTGCGGCGGCTGGTGGAGGCCTGTCCAAGGCTCGAGGTTATCAAGCACTCCGTCTGCATCGAAGGTGCCCGTAAGGCCCTTGCCCGTGCTAAGGTGCACTGGGGCAAGCTGGATGCTGAGAAGCTAGTGAAGGACGGGCCACCATCGGGGAAAGAGCATCGCAAGCCCAAAAATTACTATAAGGATGTTCTGAAGGGTGCCCGCCTTGTGGCGGATGAATGTACTAGGGATGTAATTTTTGAGTAAAACTCGCTCGTTTTTGTCCTGTGCGCTGGAAACTTGTTCATATGCGCTTAGCAATGCTGTTTGAATTTAAAATATTACCTTCTGTGCGGCTGTTTATCAATTCTGAGAGATGGCTAGTCGTCGGCTTCTGCCCCCATGCCGCTAGTGCTGGGGTGTTCGGGGATAAACCTGAGCACTCTTTTTCCCATGTTTGGGTCCTTCGAGGGAGGCGCTCAGCCCAGCGAACGAGGCAATCGGACTATAACGCGTAAACACTCTCACTTAGCCATAGAATTCTATAATTTTAAATTTCAGCGAAGCCCCTAGTATTCGGAAGACCGATTTTGGGGCGCTATCCACGCCTTGGCCGGACAGAGCCGACTCCTCGCCCGAAGCGGCATAAGTCTTTAGGGACTCAAGAAAAAAACCTCTCGAACAGCGACCAGCTCTCGCTTCATCATGACAGTCAGTTTTAGCTTTCTCCACTGAGGTGCTCGGCCCAGCTCAACTGGGGCACAATCGCAGTGGTTCTCCTAGTGCTACCTTAGCCGATATAGCGGAACGTAAGGCACCAAAACATAGGAGCCGGGCAAAGCCAACTATTGACCCAAGACATGATTCGGAGCCGATGCATATAATGCTATAAGTTCAGGGTGACGCACTTGTGAGAGTGTGCGGACTTCTCATACCATATTGAGGGGTGTTAAAAGCCCCTGGCATATTTTGGCCGTACCAGGTTGTACGAATGCAACATGTCGTTAAGGAACATTTATTTATAAAAAGATAATGCGAAAATAGACAAAAGCTATGAATTGTTTATTGAAAATAGCTGCGATCAAAGCGGAACGATACAAGTAATGTGATAAACGAAAAGTTGGACTATTTAACATGTCTGCTCCAGGGGCAAGCCGCGGAATAGTATGCGGAACAGGTATACTGCTCGTGATAGAGACCACCTGGGATTTCCGTAATGCGGCATGGCTTGTCTGCTTCCCTGGTTCTTGCATCGTTTGTGCGGCAATTGAACTGCTGAACAGGCCTTCCGAAGAGTAGAGTCCTGAAAGTAAGAGAAAAGTAAAAAATCGACAGCCCCTCGTGCGGTTTAAGTCGTGTTGTGGGCGTGCCATGATGGTGCCCCTCCCCCTGTGCCCATGGTATTTCTAGAGCGTAGTTATGTACGCGAAGTACTGGCGTCGCATTTTTGCGAGGGTTGGGGCTGGGGCCGCATTGCTACACCTGCCTGGAATGTGCCAGGCGGTCTTGTTGTAGGTTACTCCAAGCGCGCTTGACGGTGTCCGGACGTTTAATGGCCGAACTGGAGAACTGCCTAGAGAGGCTGCTTTGTACTTCCGCTGCGAGGGCCGCCGTGTGCTCCTCCATTCGGAGGGAGCGTTCGGTGTTTCCATTAACCGTAATGACTCCTCGAGGGCCTGGCATCTTGAGCTTAAGGTATGCGTAGTGCGGGACCGCATTGAACTTGGCGAATGCGGTTCGCCCGAGTAGTGCATGATAGCCACTGCGGAACGGGACTATGTCGAAGATTAACTCCTCGCTTCAGAAATTATCCGGAGATCCGAAGACCACTTCAAGTGTGACTGAGCCTGTACAGCTGGCCTCTACACCTGGTATTACGCCTTTAAAGGTCGTCTTGGTGGGCTTAATCCTCGAGGGATCTATGCCCATTTTCCGCACTGTATCCTGGTAAAGCAGGTTCAGGTTGCTGCTGCCGTCCATAAGGACTCTAGTGAGATGAAATCCGTCAATAATTGGGTCATGAACCAATGCGGCAAATTCCCCATGACGGATGCTAGTGGGATGGTCTCTTCGATCAAAGGTGATCGGGCAGGAGGACCATGGGTTGAACTTTGGGGCGACTGGCTCTACCGCGTATACGTCTCTTAATGCGCGCTTCCGCTCCCTTTTGGGGACGTGGGTGGCGTATATCATGTTCACCGTCTGCACTTGTGGGGGAAAACTCTTCTGTCCATTGTTGTTCGGTGGCCGGGGCTCCTCGTCGTCATCGCTATGCAACCCCTTATCTTCATTGTTGGCACGTAACCTGCCTGCCTGCTTGAACTCCCAACAGTCCCTGTTGGTGTGATTGGCCGGCTTTTCGGGGGTGCCATGTATTTGGCACAAGCGGTCGAGTATTCGGTCCAAGCTGGACGGGCCCCTAGGATTCCTTTTGAATGACTTTTTCCGCTGACCGGATTTAGAGCCTCTGAATCCGGCATTAACTGCCGTATCCTTAGCATTGTCGCCGTTAATGCGGCGCTTCTGCTGGTTGCGACGCGACCTGCCACTAATATCCCTGGTGTCCGAACGACCAGGGTTCTTGGTCATGTTGTTGCTACGAGCAAGCCAGCTGTCTTCTCCCGCACAAAAGCGGGTCATGAGTGCCGTGAGTGCTGCCATAGATTTCGACTTTTCCTGTCCGAGGTGCCGGGCAAGCCACTCGTCCCGCATATTATGTTTGAAGGCTGCTAGGGCCTCTTTGTCCGGACAGTCGATTATTTGATTTTTCTTTGTTAGGAACCATGTCCAGAATTGCCTGGCCGATTCATCTGGCTGCTGAATTACGTGACTTAGGTCGTCAGCGTCTGGCGGTTGCACATAAGTGCCCTGGAAATTGTCGAGGAATGCGGCTTCCAGGTCCTCCCAACAGCTGATTGACCCTGTTGGCAGGCTGTTAAGCCACTGCCGGGCTTGTCCTTTAAGCTTGAGTGGGAGGTATTTGATGGCGTGGAAATCATCGGCGCAGGCCATGTGGATATGAAGGAGATAATCCTCGATCCATACCGCGGGATCTGTTGAGCCATCATATGATTCGATGTTTACGGGTTTGAAACCCTCGGGGATTTGATGATCCATTATTTCGTCTGTGAAGCACAATGGGTGTGCGGCGCCTCTGTACTGGGCTATATCATGACGTAGGTCCAATCAGCTTTGTCTACTGTGTTCGGCCATGCCAAATTTGTGACCGGCGTGATGGTTACCGTCTCGAGCCGTGGGGCACCCACGCGATCCGTAGATCGATCTTGTTTGCCTTGCCTTTTCTTCCAACATATTACGTAAGTCTAGCGCATATTCCCGTGCCTTGGTACGGGGTGCGGCTTGGGTGGAGGGCCATGAGGCCTCTCTGTCGCGGCCACGAGGTGGCCTGTCGGCCACGTCGAGTGCTTCCTCCTCTAATCAGGGTAGCACCCTGCGCTTTGGGTAGCTCTTGGAGGGGCATTCGAGTTTATGCTCTTCGGTCGCAAGGACTTCAGTCCATCTGTCGACTAGCAGATCTTGATCAGCTTTAAGCTGTTGCTGTTTTTTCTTGAGGCTTCTGCCGTGGCCATAAGCCTGTGTTGAAAACCCTCTTGTTCAATAGGATCCTCTGGCACGACGAATTCGTCGTCGTCGAGGCTTGCGTCGTCTTCGGAGGGAGGCATATAATTATCGTCCTCGACCTCTCTATCAGCCACTCTCTTATGAGGTCTGGTTTCTCCATCCTCCTGTGCTAAATTTTTCTCGGGGGGATGTTCGTCGGCGCTTTCCGGGGTATTATTATCTCCCGTGCTGGAATCGCCGTTTTTGTGTTGGCGGGATTTTGAGCGGCGCCGCTGACGCCGGCGCTTTTGCTGTTTCTTGGAGGGGTCATCCTCCACTGTTCCATCGCCATCTTCCTCTTTTGGGGTGTCCACCATGTATATGTCATATGACGAGGTGGCTTTCTAGGGCCTGGTAGGCGCTGGTTCTTCATCATCTCCTTCATCGGCGTCCATGCCGTCAATGTCTTCGGAGTCAAAGTCGAGCATGTCGGTTAAATCGTCGACAGTGGCTACCAAGTGGGTGGTGGGTGGGCTTTGAATTTCTTCATCGTCCGTACCCCAACCTTGCTGACCGTAGTCCGGCCAGGGCTCTCCTGACAAAGAGAGAGACTTAAGTGATTTCGGGATATCGCCGAAAGGCGAGTGCTGAAAGATGTCCGCGGCCGTGAACTCCATGATCGGCGCCCAATCGGATTCGCTCGGCAGGGGCGCGGAGGGTTCGGAGTCCAGAGAAGAATCCGGCTCCATGGAGTCACGAGTCTTGTAGAGTACGGGGCTGGTGTTCGGCTCAACCGCTGTTGGGATCGCAGCCCCTGAGGCGGCGTCCAACCACCCATCCTCGATCGGCGCGGTCGGCTCCGAACTAGGGGTCGGAGCCGATGCGGGTGCGGCCTCCAGGGCACTGTTCGGCGGCAGATCTAGATCATGCTCGTCGAGACAGTGCGGCGTGCTTGGTAGTGGTTCGAATCCGTCAAAGATCAAGTTCCCGCGGATGTCGTCCGTGTAGTTTAAACTTCTGAATCTGACCTGATGGCCAGGGGCGTAGCTTTCGATCTGCTCTAGATGGCCAAGTGAATCGGCCCGCAGTGCGAAGCCGCCAAAGATGAAGATCTGTCCAGGGAGGAAGGTCTCACCCTGGACTGCATCGCCATTGATGATCGTAGGAGCCATCGGGCCGGACGGTGATGGCACAGAGGAACTCTCAATGAAAGCACCAATGTCGGTGTCAAAACCGGCGGATCTCGGGTAGGGGGTCCCAAACTGTGCGTCTAGGCCGGATGGTAACAGGAGGCAGGGGACACGAAGTTTTACCTAGGTTCGGGCCCTCTCGATGGAGGTAAAACCCTACGTCCTGCTTGATTAATATTGATGATATGGGTATTACAAGAGTTGATCTACCACGAGATCAGAGAGGCTAAACCCTAGAAGCTAGCCTATGGTATGATTGTTGATGTGTATGTTGTCCTACGGACTAAAACACTCTGGTTTATATATACACCGAAGAGGGTTAGGGTTACATAAAGTCGGTTACAATGGTAGGAGATCTGATCATCCATATCGCCAAGCCTGCCTTCCACGCCAAGGAAAGTCCCTTCCGGACACGGGACAGAATCTTCAATCTTGTATCTTCATAGTCCAGGAGTCCGGCTGAAGGTATAGTTCGGCTATCCGAACACCCCCTAATCCAGGACTCCCTCACCTGGATTAGGGGGTCTCCGGACAGCCGAACTATATCCTTTGTCCGGACTATTGGACTATGAAGATACAAGATTGAAGACTTCGTCCCGTGCCCGGATGGGACTCTACTTGGCGTGGAAGGCAAGATAGGCAATACGGATATGTATATCTCCTCCTTTGTAACTGACCTTGTGTAACCCTAGCCCCCTCCAGTGTCTATATAAACCAGAGGGTTTTAGTCCGTAGGACAACATACAATCATACCATAGGCTAGCTTCTAGGGTTTAGCCTCTCTGATCTTGTGGTAGATCAACTCTTGTACTACTCATACTATCAAGAATACACAAGCAGGACGTAGGGTTTTACCTCCATCAAGAGGGCCCGAACCTGGGTAAAACATCATGTCCCCTGCCTCCTGTTACCATCCGCCTAGACGCACAGTTCGGGATCCCCTACCCGAGATCCACCGGTTTTGACACCGGCACTTAGCCATAAATTTATCAAACTCATGTAAGCATGGGCTAGCAAACTTAGCAAATGAAATTTCAGCTTTATCATATCTATAGAGAGAATTTACCTTTACTACCTATGTTGGGTTATCCAGACCATGAGTTTCTTCAATAGGTAATGGATTAAGATCATATGTTTCTTCAACAGGCAGTAAATTAAGACCATGTATTTCTTCAATAGGAGGTAAATTCTTAACATCTTCAGCTTTAATACCTTTTTCTTTCATAGATTTCTTTGCCTCTTGCATATCTTCAGGACTGAGAAATAGAATACCCCTCTTCTTTGGAGTTGGTTTAGGAATAGGCTCAGGAACTGGCTCAGGCGGTGTCCAATTATTTTCATTTGTCAACATATTATTCAATAGAATTTCAGCTTCATCCGGCGTTCTTTCCCTGAAAACAGAACCAGCACAACTATCCAGGTAATCTCTGGAGGCATCGGTTAGTCCATTATAAAAGATATCAAGTATTTAATTTTTCTTAAGAGGATGATCAGGCAAAGCATTAAGTAACTTGAGAAGCCTCCCCCAAGCTTGTGGGAGACTCTCTTCTTCAATTTGCACAAAATTATATATATCCCTTAAAGCAGCTTGTTTCTTATGAGCAGGGAAATATTTAGCAGAGAAGTAATAAAGCATATCCTGGGGACTACGCACACAACCAGGATCAAGAGAATTATACCATATCTTAGCATCACCCTTTAATGAGAATGGGAATATTTTAAGGATATAAAAGTAACGAGTTCTCTCATCATTAGTGAACAGGGTAGCTATATCATTTAATTTAGTAAGATGTGCCACAACAGTTTCAGATTCATGGCCATGAAAAGGATCAAATTCAACCAAAGTAATTATATCAGGATCAAGAGAGAATTCATAATCCTTATCAGTAACACAGATAGGTGAAGTAGCAAAAGCAGTTCATTCTAGCATTTAGCGATTGCTGATTCCATTTAGCTAATAACCTCTTGAGTTCGTATCTATCTTTGCAAGCTAAAATAGCTAAAGAAGCTTCTTTATCAAAAACATAACCCTCAGGAATAATAGGTAAGTCTTCATCATCAATTTCATCAGTATTATCAGATTCAATATTTTCATTCTCTCTAACCCTAGCAAGTTGTTCATCAAGAAATTCACCAAGTGGCACAGTAGTATCAAGTATAGAAGCAGTTTCATCATAAGTATCATGCATAGCAGAAGTGGCATCATCAATAACATGCAGCATATCAGAACGCATAGCAGAAGCATGTTTAGGTGTCGCAAGCTTACTCATAACAGAAGGTGAATCAAGTGCAGAGCTAGATGACAGTTCCTTACCTCCCCTCGTAGTTGAGGGATAAATCTTGGTTTTTGGATCTCTCAAGTTCTTCATAATGATAAGAAGATATAAATCCCAAGTGACTCAAAGAATAGAGCTATGCTCCCCGGCAATGGCGCCAGAAAATAGTCTTGATAACCCACAAGTATAGGGGATCGCAACAGTTTTCGAGGGTAGAGTATTCAACCCAAATTTATTGATTCGACACAAGGGGAGCCAAAGAATACTCTCAAGTATTAGCAACTGAGTTGTCAATTCAACCACACCTGGAAACTTAATATCTACAGCAAAGTGTTTAGTAGCAAAGTAATATGATAATAGTGGTAACGGTAGCAAAAGGTAACAGTAGCAAAAGTAGTGTTTTTGGTATTTTGTAGTGATTGTAACAATAGCAACGAAAAGGTAAATAAGCGGAGAACAATATATGGAAAGCTCATAGGCAATGGATCAGTGATGGAGAATTATGCCGGATGCGGTTCATCATGTAACAATCATAACCTAGGGTGACACAAAACTAGCTCTAGTTCATTGATGTAATGTAGGCATGTATTCCGAATATAGTCATACATGCTTATGGAAAAGAACTTGCATGACATCTTTTGTCCTACCCTCTCGTGGCAGCGGGGTCCTTACGGAAACTAAGGGATATTAAGGCCTCCTTTTAATAGAGTACCGGAACAAAGCATTAACACACAGTGAATACATGAACTCCTCAAACTACGGTCATCACCGGTAAGTATCCCGATTATTGTCACTTCGAGGTTAACGGATCATAACACATAATAGGTGACTATAGACTTGCAAGATGGGATCTAGAACTCTCATATATTGATGTAAACATAATAGGTTCAGATCTGAAATCATGGCACTCGGGCCCTAGTGACAAGCATTAAGCATAGCAAAGTCATAGCAACATCAATCTCAGAACATAGTGGATACTAGGGATCAAACCCTAACAAAACTAACTCGATTACATGATAGATCCCATCCAACCCATCACCGTCCAGCAAGCCTACGATGGAATTACTCACGCACGGCGGTGAGCATCATGAAATTGGTGATGGAGGATGGTTGATGATGATGATGGCGACAGATTCCCCTCTCCGGAGCCCCGAACGGACTCCAGATCAGCCCTCCCGAGAGGTTTTAGGGCTTGGCGGCGGCTCCATATCGTAAAACGCGATGAATCCTTCTCTCTGATTTTTTCTCCCCGAAACCAAATATATAGAGTTGGAGTTGAGGTCGGAGGAGCTCCAGGGGGCCCATGAGGTAGGGGGCGCACCCTAGGGGGCAGGCGCGCCCCCACCCTCGTGGACAGGTGGTGGGCCCCTGGCCTTCATCTTTTGCAGGTATTTTTTATATTTTCCAAAAAGTAGCTCCGTGAAGTTTCAGGTCATTCCAAGAACTTTTGTTTCTGCACATAAATAACACCATGGTAATTCTGCTCAAAACAACATGAGTTCGGGTTAGTTCCATTCAAATCATGCAAGTTAGAGTCCAAAACAAGGGCAAAAGTGTTTGGAAAAGTAGATACGACAGAGACGTATCACAGGGCCGCGGCGTCCGGCCGCCGCCGCAGCTGATCTGGATGGGGTTGGCGCCGGCCTCCTGTGGCCCACTGTTGATGATGGTGTCCGCCACGGGAGGGTGTATATAGGATTCCCCTTAGTATCAGCTTTTGTTTCCTGCGAAGAATCATGAATCACCCCGTGGGGGCATGTAATGATCTGCACTGCCTTTGTACCTATCTTCCTTGTTATGAAGATTTGATGAACACGTGTCCCGTTAAGGCTCGGTCCCTCCTTTCTTTCGTCGCGATGGCTTGTTGCTCTACGTAGATGGGTCCCAGTCCCAAGGCGGCTACAGCCGTCGCTAGTATGCCAGGTCGCGATGCCGTGGTCAAGGCCAGGAGGTGCACGGCCCGAGGTCCAGTAAGAGCCCCTAAGGCGCGATGCTCAGGAGGTCCCCCTTAGCACTCAAGCAGCCATGGTAAGGCAAGAAAGGAAAAAGGCTTGGCTGCAACGGGGCTGCGGCACGGCGTAAGTGACTGTTAGGCTCAGGTATTTGGCCGATCCTAGGGCGAAACTTATCTTGCTGACTTCATGGCGATTCCTGATGTCGCGCTAGGGCCACGCTCCAATTCGTGTGGCATAGCCAGGTCAGCCCATTCAAGTTCCCCCCTCATGCTCTCCTTAGTGCTCTACGTCCTCAGGTCCTGGCCCTTGAGCGAGCTCAGTCGCCGCTAGTATGCCAAGTCGCGATGCCGTGGTCAAGGCCAGGGGGTGAGGGCTGGAGAGCCAGTAAGAGCTCCTGAGTCGCGATGCTCAGGAGCCCCCCTTTTAACGCGCAAGCGAATCGCACGAGGGAAAAGGAGACTCGTGGTGCCGTCTGCTATCCTTCCCTCGGGACCCCTATGAACAGGCACAAGAAGAAGCATGGTTGACCATTACAGCTGTTAGCCTGCTGCTGGTTGCTCTGGGTGAGGTGAAGGCACCGAGGGCCTGGTGAGGTGACGTGCATGGCGCGTTCCATGAGCCAGAGCTCGACCACTCAGATTTGTCGGTCGTGGCAGGGACAGACCCATGCACCAGCGCCGTGCCTGTGTGAAGGCCCCAGGGGAGGCAATGATCGAGTAGGCGATAGACGTCGGCAGGTTAAGTATGAAGAGTAGATCGACTTGGATAAATGCAAGAAGATACATGCCACTAGGTCTGGCCCGAGCGGCTTAGGGATGATGCAGCTCGAGGGGCACCCCTAGCAAGGTAAGCTAAAGACTTAAGCAAAAGGGATACATGCCACAGGGACGGACCCGTGTGGCCTGGGAATAATGCAGCCCGAGGGGCGCTCCCAACTTAAATGAACTTGGAAGCTGTCACCTGGTTCTGTAGATGAAGTAGAGTTTGTGCAGCTGAAGCCATGCGTTGAAGGAATGGCTCCTCAGGAGCCACCGGGACCCTGAGCCTCGGGAGGCTCTGGGGGCTCAGGAGGTTCCCTTAAGACCGTCCCCATCTCTTCTAGAATGGCGTGGAACCTGGCCTCCTGAGCCGCCAGGACTTGCCGCATGTTGCGCTGATAGGCCGACGCCACGCTCGGCAAGCCGAAGTGCATGCGAACATAGTTGTGTGGTGGACCCTCACAGCGGCCTGCACGTGATAGCCAGAAGCGTTTACTGAGATGCGGCCCTGTTGAGCCCTAGGACGTCGATGCAGACGCGCAGCTCAGCACCCTCGCCTGGATGGTGAGCCGCACTCCGTGAGTGGCTGTCGCCGCGCATGGCTCTTGCATCTTGTAGCTCTTGGGTGGTCTCGATGATGAACTCCTGAGGGGTGGGCACTCCTTGCCCCGTGCTCTCCTGAGGAAAGTGTGCCATGAAGCACGCTTCCAAGTAGTGCCCAAGCGCCTCCCTCATTAGGTTGGCAAGGTCTGAGGCTCTCCAAGAGAGAGCCCCCGAGTCCTGACCGAGGAGGGCACTGGGCACGCTTTCCTATGCGGTTGAGGGTGGCGCCCCTGGAGCGGGCGCTGACCCTGACGAGGCTCCTGACCTGACGCCATCTTCTTGGGGTCCTGCGCGGCGCAGCAGGTTCCTCTTGGGGATGGTCTTCGGAGGGCCTTCACTTCTGCTGTCAGGGTCATCGATTGCTGCGGCTTGGAAGGCGCGCTCAAGGGAGCACACCGCATCCCTTTCTTCACATGGGACCGTGATGATTCCCCTACTTCCTGGCATCTTGAGAACATTGTAGCTGTTGGGGAATGTAGCAATAATTCAAAATTTTCTATGTATCACCAAGATCAATCTATGGAGTCATCTAGCAACAAGGGAGGAGTGGATCTACATACCCTTGTAGATCGCGCGCGGAAGCATTCAAGAGAACGGGGTTGATGGAGTCGTACTCGTCGTGATCCAAATCACCGATGATCCTAGCGCCGAACGGACGGCACCTCCGCGTTCAACACACGTACGGAGCAGCAACGTCTCCTCCTTCTTGATCCAGCAAGGGGGAAGGAGAGGTTGATGGAGATCCAGCAGCACGACGGCATGGTGGAAGTAGCGGGATTCCAACAGGGCTTCGCCAAGCGCTGCGGGAGGAGGGAGATGTGTCATGGGAGGGAGAGGGAGGCGCCAGGGCTTAGGTGTTGCTGCCCTCCCTTCCCCCCACTATATATAGGGCCAAGGGAGAGGGGGGGGGGGCGCAGCCTTGGCCCTTCCTCCAAGGAAGGGTGCGGCCAGGGAGGAGTCCATCCTCCCCAAGGCACCTTGTAGGTGCCTTCCCCCTTTAGGACTCTTTCTTTCCCTTATCTCTTGGCGCATGGGCCTCTTGGGGCTGGTGCCCTTGGCCCATACAGGCCAAGGCGCACCCCCTACAGCCCATGTGGCCCCCCGGGGCAGGTGGCCCCACCCGGTGGACCCCCGGGACCCTTCCGGTGGTCCCGGTACAATACCGGTGACCCCGAAACTTGTCCCGATAGCCAAAATAGCACTTCCTATATATAATTCTTTACCTCCGGACCATTCCGGAACTCCTCGTGATGTCCGAGATCTCATACGGGACTCGGAACAACTTTCGGGTTACCGCATACTTATATCTCTATAACCCTAGCGTCATCGAACCTTAAGTGTGTAGACCCTACGGGTTCGGGAGACATGCAGACATGACCGAGATGACTCTCTGGTCAATAACCAACAACGGGATCTGGATACCCATGTTGGCTCCCATATGTTCCACGATGATCTCATCGGATGAACCACGATGTCAAGGACTTAATCAATCCCGTATACAATTCCCTTTGTCTAGCGGTACGATACTTGCCCGAGATTCGATCGTCGGTATCCCGATACCTTGTTCAATCTCGTTACCAGCAAGTCTCTTTACTCATTCCGTAACACATCATCTCGTGATCAACTCCTTGATCACATTGTGCACATTATGATGATGTCCTACCGAGTGGGCCCAGAGATACCTCTCCGTCACACGGAGTGACAAATCCCAGTCTCGATTCGTGCCAACCCAACAGACACTTTCAGAGATACCTGTAGTGTACCTTTATAGCCACCCAGTTACGTTGTGATGTTTGGCACACCCAAAGAACTCCTACGGTATCCGGGAGTTGCACAATCTCATGGTCTAAGGAAATCATACTTGACATTAGAAAAGCTTTAGCATACGAACTACATGATCTTGTGCTAGGCTTAGGATTGGGTCTTGTCCATCACATCATTCTCCTAATGATGTGATCCCGTTATCAATGACATCCAATGTCCATGGTTAGGAAACCGTAACCATCTATTGATCAACGAGCTAGTCAACTAGAGGCTTACTAGGGACATGGTGTTGTCTATGTATCCACACATGTATCTGAGTTTCCTATCAATATAATTCTAGCATGGATAATAAACAATTATCATGAACAAGGAAATATAATAATAACTAATTTATTATTGCCTCTAGGGCATATTTCCAACAGTAGCCGTGGTGAGTGACTGCCATGAACTTGGCCAGGGCTGGATACCCGAGGATGGCATTGTACGACAGGCAGATGTGCGCGACGTCGAAGTCGATGAGCTCGGTGCGGTAGTTCTTGCGCTCCCCGAAGGTGACAGACAGGCGGACTTGCCCTATCGGTGTGGTGGAACCGCCAGTCACTCCTGAGAAAGGCTTGGTTGGCTGGAGCTGCTCATAGGGCACTTGGAGGTTGTCGAATGTGTCGACGGATAGGACGTTGAGTCCTGTGCCGCCGTTGATGAGAGTCTTGGTGACTTGCACATTGCTGATGACTTGGGAGCACAACATAGGGAGTGCGCCAGTGGTGGCTGCACACTTGAGCTGGTCGGCCGAGTCGAAGGTGATGGTGCATTGGGACCACCTGAGCGGGTGCATGGCCTCGAGCTTGGGGACCGCCGTGTTCACCTCGCGAGTGAACTGTTTGAAGATGCGCTGAGAGGCTAGGGCCTGAGCACCGCCCAAGATGCAAGCGATCGCACACGGCTCCTGGAAGCCCCCAGCCCCCTCGTCCTGGTGGTGGTCGTTGTTCCTTCTTGGTGGCGGCAACGGGGGAAGACCGGCGTTGCCTTGGGGCGATCCTCACCAGGTGGGTCCCTCTAGGCGCCCTCGCGAGGTTGGTCCTGCCAGCGGTCCTCACGAGGCCGGTCACGCCACTCCTGGCGCGGGCCACAGTTGTCCCAGCGTTCGCCTCCGTGCCCTCCTCCGCGGCCGTAGCCCCGATCGTTGCGCTTGGAGCGTTGACCATAGCTTCCTTCCCGTATGGCTCTGAGCTCTTGGCAGTCGCTGGTGTTGTGGGTGTTCAGGTTGTGGAAGGCGCAGAACAGTCGGCTGTTCTTGGACGATTCAGGCTGATCTCTGCCTCGCTTGGTGTCGGGCTCCACTGCGAGCACTACTGCCTCTTTGCGCTTCACGTCCTTGGCCTTGGCCTTCTTCTCCTCCACTCTTGCAGCTGGCAGCTCAAGGAGAGAGAGGCGCCCCTCCTCAGCTCTTGCGCACTTGGTCGCCAGGTTGAACAGCTCCTGAGATGTGCAGAGCTCCTCGTGGATAGCAAGCTCTTCCTTCATCTTGACGCGGCGGACGCCATCGGACGCAGAGATGATGGCCTCGTCCGTGACCTTGGGGATCTTGAGGCGGGTGTTGTTGAAGCGCTGGATGTACTTCTGGAGGGTCTCTCCTGGCTGTTGCTTGATGCGGCATAGATCGCCCGCGGCCGGTGGGCGGTCACAAGTGCCCTGGAAGTTGGCGAGGAAGCGGTCGCGCATCTCGTTCTAGGAGGAGATCGACCGTGCTGCAGGTTCAGGAGCCAAGAGCGGGCCCCATCCTTGAGAGCCATGGGAAACCAGTTCGCCATGACTTTTTCATCGCCGTTGGCTGCTTTGATGCTCAACTCATAGAGCTGCAAGAACTCCGCGGGGTCGGCGGTGCCGTCGTATCGAGGAGGTAGATCTGTCTTGAACTTGCTTAGCCAGGCAACGCTACGCAGTTCAGGGGTGAAGGCACGACAGCCAGCCGTGGTCGTCGGGGCCCACTTCTGAGGCGGAGCTTGGTCTTGGCGAGGTCCGTGCTGCGCCACTCACGCGACATGCGGTCTTGACGAGGTGGCGCTGGGAGCGCCAGTGCAGCTTCTCACGGCCGCGGGATTTCTTGACAACTTCTTTGTTCACGCGTGGGTGCCAGGCGCGGTGGATCACGCTGCGGAGGCGTGCGCCTTGGTGCCAAGGCACCGTCTTGGGGTCGAGGTAGTGGAGGCATGCCATGAGCCCCGTCGCCTGCGACTGGTTGAGGGGGAGGTAGAGAGTGGGACGGTGTAGGAGAGCCCCCCGCGGCACGAACAAGCTCGGCGACGTGGTCAAGCCACTCCTCATAGAGGTAGTCGACGGGGCGGTAATGCAGGAGCTCGTTCTCCACGATGAGCGCGGCCCGTGCCTCCACGGGAGCACGGTGCGCATGAGACGAAGAACCAGCAGGGGTGAGTGATGGAGTAGCGGTGCGGCCGTCTTACCGCACTGAAGGATGCAGCGAGGATGCCTGCTTCTCGTTCCCCGCCGGGCCGGTGGCAGCGTTGGCAGCGGGTGACGGAGAGCAACAAGGTGACCCGCCTACGGCAGCATTTGCGGCAGCCCGACACTCAGCTCGAGCACGGCGAGTGTCCGCCATGGAGACGACGGAGCGACAGAGCAACGAACCGACAGAAGGGAAACTACGGCGCACCCCTACCCGGCGCGCCAAATGTCAGATGTGGGGTTCCGGCAAACCCTTATGGTTCGAACACTGGGGTGCGCGCGAAGTCTTTCCCTCCTACCGATCTATGCTCTAGCTCGCTAAGATCTTGCGGACGAACTCGACGAACTCACAAGACAGAAAGACACGGAGTTTATACTGGTTCGGGCCACCGTTGTGGTGCAATACCCTACTCCAGTGTGGTGGTGGTGGATTGCCTCACGGGCTGATGATGAACAATACAAGGGAAGAACAACCTCCCGAGGTTGAGGTGTTCTTGTGCTTTCGGACTTGTGTGTATCTCTGGGTCCGATCCGATCTCTCTAGGTCCGATCCGATCTCCCCTCTACTATGGTGGCTAGCTCTACTTATATAGGCCCTGGTCCTCTTCCCAAATATTGAGCGGGAAGGGAGCCAACAATGGTGGGCTAATTTGAAGGGGGACAGCTAGTACAAGCTATCGTGACAAAAGGTAGTCTGCGCCTGTGAAAGGCTCTGGGGTGACGCCGTCTTGGGCTCCACGATGACCTCCGTCTTGCCGTCCTTCTGGTCTTGGTCTTGTTGCACCGAAATGGCAACCTTTGCGTGAGGCCTCGGTACTCCGAGGCTATGCTTGCCTCCTTTGCACCAAAGGGGAAACAAGGACGCTGCATGCGCTGGCGCCCGCCTGGTGTCAATCGTCATGGCTTACGTCACGAGAGCCTCGTTAGGTTTGCCCTGCCTTGATATCTCTGCTCCTCATGAGCCTTCCTAGATAGGCCACTCCAGAAGAGGTCTTGCATCGTCCGCCTCGAGAGGCTTGGCCCCTCGCGAGGGTCTTGGGTGCCTTGTTGGTGAAGATGGGCCGTACGGCCTGCTGCTTGGCCACGCCGTGGGCCGCAGGCAGGCAAGTCTGGGGACCCACGTTCCTAGAACATGGGACACAAATGAATACCAAACTCGTAACTCAAATATTCTCCGCCACGATCAGATCGTAGAAACTTTATTTCCTTGTTACGATGATTTTCAACTTCACTCTGAAATTCTTTGAACTTTTCAAATGTTTCAGATTTATGTTTCATTAAGTAGATATACCCATATCTACTTAACCTTCAAGCTTTTCAACTTCAACTTCACCTTCACCTGTCAATGTTTCAAACTTTTCAACTTCACCTTCGACTCGGCCTTGCTACCCATATCTGCTTAAATCATCTGTGAAGGTGAGAAAATAACGATACCCGCCGCGAGCCTCAACATTCATCGGACCACATATATCTGTATGTATGATTTCCAACAAATCTGTTGCTCGCTCCATAGTTCCGAAGAACGGCGTTTTAGTCATTTTGCCCATGAGGCACGGTTCGCAAGTACCAAGTGATTCATAATCAAGTGGTTCCAAAAGTCCATCAATATGGAGTTTCTTCATGCGCTTTACATCAATATGACCTAAACGGCAGTGCCACAAATAAGTTGCACTATCATTATCAACTCTGCATCTTTTGGCTTCAATATTATGAATATGTGTATCACTACTATCGAGATTCAATAAGAATAGACCACTCTTCAAGGTTGCATGACCATAAAAGATATTACTCATATAAATAGAACAACCATTATTCTCTGATTTAAATGAATAACCGTCTCGCATCAAACAAGATCCAGGTATAATGTTCATGCTCAATGCTGGCACCAAATAACAATTATTCAGGTCTAAAACTAATCCCGAAGGTAGATGTAGAGGTAGCGTGCCGACTGCGATCACATCGACTTTGGAACCATTTCCCACGCTCATCGTCACCTCGTCCTTAGCCAATCTTTGCTTAATCCGTAGTCCTTGTTTCGAGTTGCAAATATTAGCAACAGAACCAGTATCAAATACCCAGGTGCTACTGTGAGCATTAGTAAGGTACACATCAATAACATGTATATCACATATACCTTTGTTCACCTTGCCATCTTTCTTATCCGCCAAATACTTGGGGCAGTTCCGCTTCCAGTGACCAGTCTGTTTGCAGTAGAAGTTGCTACCTCTTTTAGCACTGCGTTGGTTTTCCCGGAAGAGGAAGGGTGATGCAGCAAAGTAGCGTAAGTATTTCCCTCAGTTTTTGAGAACCAAGGTATCAATCCAGTAGGAGGCTACGCGCGAGTCTCTCGTACCTGCACAAAACAAATAAATCCTCGCAAACAACACAAATAGGGGTTGTTAATCCCTATGGGGCCACTTACGAGAGTGAGATCTGATAGATATGATAAGATAATATTTTTTGGTATTTTATGATAAAGATGCAAAGTAAAATAAAGGCAAAGTAAATAACTAAGTAGTAGGAGATTAATATGATAAAGATAGACCCGGGGCCATATGTTTCACTAGTGGCTTCTCTCGAGAGCATAAGTATTCTACCGTGGGTGAACAAATTACTGTTGAGCAATTGACAGAATTGAGCATAGTTATGAGAATATCTAGGTATGATCATGTATATAGGCATCACGTCCGAGACAAGTAGACCGACTCCTGCCTGCATCTACTACTATTACTCCACTCATCGACCGCTATCCAGCATGCATCTAGAGTATTAAGTTAAAAACAGAGTAACGCCTTAAGCAAGATGACATGATGTAGAGGGATAGACTCATGCAATATTAAGAAAACCCCATCTTGTTATCCTCGATGGCAACAATATAATACATGCCTTGCTGCCCTTATTGTCACCGGGAAAGGACACCGCAAGATTGAACCCAAACCTAAGCACTTCTCCCATTGCAAGAAAGATCAATCTAGTAGGCCAAACCAAACTGATAATTCGAAGAGACTTGCAAAGATAACCAATCATACATAAAAGAATTCAGAGAAGATTCAAATATTATTCATAGATAGACTTGATCATAAACCCACAATTCATCGGTCTCAACAAACACACCGCAAAAAGAATATTACATCGAATAGATCTCCACAAGAGAGGGGGAGAACATTGTATTGAGATCCAAAAAGAGAGAAGAAGCCATCTAGCTACTAACTATGGACCCTTAGGTCTGAAGTAAACTACTCACACTTCATCGGAGAGACTATGGTGTTGATGTAGAAGCCCTCCATGATCGATGCCCCCTCCGGTGGAGCTCTGGAAGAGGCCCCAAGATGGGATCTCGTGGATACAGAAAGTTACGGCGGTGGAATTAGGGTTTTGGCTCCTGTTCTGATCATTTGGGGGTACGTAGGTATATATAGGAGGAAGGAGTACGTCGGTGGAGCAACAGGGGGCCCACAAGGGTGGAGGGCTCGCCTGGGGGGGGGGGGGGGCAGGCGCGCCCCCTATCTCGTGGCCTCCTGTTAGTTGGCTTGACGTAGGGTCCAAGTCTCCTGAGTTGTATTCGGTGAGAAAATCACATTCCCGAAGGTTTCATTCCGTTTGGACTCCGTTTGATATTCCTTTTCTTTGAAACCCTAAAACAGCAATTCTGGGCTGGGCCTCCGGTTAATAGGTTAGTCCCAAAAATAATATAAAAGTGGATAATAAAGCCCAATAATGTCCAAAACAGTAGATAATATAGCATGGAGCAATCAAAAATTATAGATACATTGGAGACATATCAAGCATCCCCAAGCTTAATTCCTGCTCGTCCTCGAGTAGGTAAATGATAAAAACAGAATTTCTGATGCGGAGTGCTACTTGGCATAATTTTAATGTAATTCTTCTTAATTATGGTATGAATATTCAGATCCGAAAGATTCAAGACAAAAGTTCATATTGACATAAAAATGATAATACTTCAAGCATACTAACTAAGCAATTATGTCTTCTCAAAATAACATGGCCAAAGAAAGTTCATCCCTACAAAATCATATGGTTAAGTCATGTTTCATTTTCATCACACAAGAA
Organism: Triticum aestivum; assembly: GCF_018294505.1. Classification (NCBI taxonomy): domain Eukaryota; kingdom Viridiplantae; phylum Streptophyta; class Magnoliopsida; order Poales; family Poaceae; genus Triticum; species Triticum aestivum. The sequence goes on from NC_057794.1 coordinate 519,963,150, forward strand.
TGCTATCATCATGCACAACCCCGATGACAAGCCAAGCAATTGTTTCATACTTTAGTAATCTCTAACCTATGAACTTTCACGCAATATATGAGCGCAAGCCATGGACATAGCACTATAGGTGGAATAGAATATAATGAGGGGGGTTATGTGGAGAAGACAAAAAAGGAGGAAGTCTCACATCAACGAGGCTAATCAATGGGCTATGGAGATGCCCACCGATTGATGTTAATGCAAGGAGTAGGGATTGCCATGCAACGGATGCACTAGAGCTATAAATGTATGAACGCTCAACAAAAGAAACTAGTGGGTGTGCATCCAACTTGCTTGTTCACGAAGACCCAGGGCACTTGAGGAGGCCCATTGTTGGAATATACAAGCCAAGTTCTATAATGAAAATTTCCCACTAGTATATGAAAGTGACAAAACAAGAGACTCTCTAACATGAGGATTATGATGCTACTTTGAAGCACAAGTGTGGCAAAGGATAGTAACATTGTCCCTTCTCTCTTTTTCTCTCATTTTTTTGGGCCTTCTCTTTTTATGGCCTTTCCTCTTTTTTTATATTCCTCACTTGGGACAATGCTCTAGAAAATGATGATCATCACACTTCTATTTATTTACAACTCAATGATTACAACTCGATACTAGAACAAAGATGACTCTATATGAATGCCTCCGGCGGTGTACCGGGATATGCAATGAACCAAGAGTGACATGTTTGAAAGAATTATGAACGGTGGCTTTGCCACAAATACTATGTCAACTACATGATCATGCTAAGCAATATGACAATTATGAATGTGTCATGATGAACGGAATGATGGAAAGTTGCATGGCAATATATCTCGGAATGGCTATGGAAATGCCATAATAGGTAGGTATGGTGGCTGTTTTGTGGAAGATATAAGGAGGTTTATGTGTGAAAGAGCGTATCATATCACGGGGTTTGGATGCACCGGCGAAGGTTGCGCCAACTCTCAATGTGAGAAAGGGCAATGCACGGTACCGAAGAGGCTAGCAAGGATGGAAGGGTGAGAGTGCGTATAATCCATGGACTCAACATTAGTTATAAAGAACTCACATACTTATTGAAAAAATCTACAAGTCATCAAAAACCTCGGTACTACGCGCATGCTCCTAGGGGGGTAGATTGGTAGGAAAAGACCATCGCTCGTCCCCGACCACCACTCATAAGGAAGACAATCAAATAACACCTCATGTTTCAAATTTGTTGCATAACGTTTACCATACGTGCATGCTACGGGACTTGGAAACCTAAACACAAGTATTTCTCAATTTCACAACTACTCAACTAGCACGACTTTGATATTATTACCTCCATGTCTCAAAACAATCATCAAGCATCAAACTTCTCTTAGTATTGAACACACTCATAAGAAAGTTTTATTATTAATCTTGCATACCAAGCATATTAGGATTTTAAGCAAATTACCATGCTATTAAGACTCTCATAATAATCTAAGTGAAGCATGAGAGATTAATAGTTTCTATAAAACAAATCCACCACCGTGCTCTAAAAGATATAAGTGAAGCACTAGAGCAAAATTTTATAACTCAAAAGATATAAGCGAAGCACATAGAGTATTCTAACAAATTCCAAATCATGTATGGCGCTCTCAAAAGATGTGTACAACAAGGATGATTGTGGAAAACTAATAAGCAAAGACTCAAATCATACAAGACGCTCCAAGCAAAACACATATCATGTGGCGAATAAAAATATAGCTCCAAGTAAAGTTACCGATAGAAGTAGACGAAAGAGGGGATGCCTTCCGGGAATCCCCAAGCTTTGGCTTTTAGGTGTCCTTAGATTATCTTGGGGGTTCCATGGGCATCCCCAAGCTTAGGCTCTTGCCACTCCTTGTTCCATAATCCATCAAATCTTTACCCAAAACTTGAAAATTTCACAACACAAAACTTAAAGTAGAAAATCTCGTGAGCTCCGTTAGCTAAAGAAAACAAAAGACCACTTCAAGGTACTGTAATTAAATCATTCTTTATTTATATGGGTGTTATACCTACTGTATTCCAACTTCTCTATGGTTCATAAACTATTTTACTAGCCATAGATTCATCAAAATAAGCAAACAACACACGAAAAACAGAATCTGTCAAAAACAGAACATTCTGTAGTAATCTGTAGCTAGCGCAAGATCTGGAACCCCCAAAATTCTAAAATAAATTGCTGGACGTGAGGAATTTATCTATTAATCATCTTCAAAAATAATTAAATAAATATCACTTTCCAAATAAAAATTACAGCAGTTCTCGTGAGCGCTAAAGTTTCTGTTTTTTACAGCAAGTTCAACAAGACTTTCCCAAGTCTTCCCAACGGTTCTACTTGGCACAAACACTAATTAAACACAAAAAAAACACAACCAAAACAGAGTCTAAATAATTTATTTATTACTAAACAGGAGCAAAAAGCAAGGAATAAAAATAAAATTGGGTTGCCTCCCAACAAGCGCTATCGTTTAACGCCCCTAGCTAGGCATAATAAGAAAGAATAGATCTAGGTATTGCCATCTTTAGTAGGCAATCCATAAGTGGCTCTCATAATAGATTCATAAGGTAATTTAATTTTATTTCTAGTAAAGTGTTCCATGCCTTTCTTTAACGGAAATTGGAATCTAATATTTCCTTCCTTCATATCAATAATTGCACCAATCGTTCTAAGGAAAGGTCTACCAAGAATAATAGGACATGAAGGATTGCAATCTATGTCAAGAACAATAAAATCTACGGGCACATAATTCCTATTTGCAACAATAAGAACATCATTAATTCTTCCCATAGGTTTCTTAATAGTGGAATCCGCAAGGTGCATGTTTAGAGAGCAATCATCAAAATCACGGAAACCTAACAAATCACACAAAGTGTTTGGAATCGTGGAAACACTAGCACCCAAATCACATAAAGCATAGCATTCATGATCTTTAATTTTAATTTTAATAGTTGGTTCCCACTCATCATAAAGTTTTCTAGGGATAGAAACTTCCAATTCAAGTTTTTCTTCATAAGATTGCATCAATGCATCAATGATATGTTTAGTAAACGCTTTATTTTGACTATAAGCATGAGGAGAATTTAGCACGGATTGAAACAAGGAAATACAATCAATCAAAGAGCAATTTTCATAGTTAAATTCCTTTAAATCCATAATAGTGGGTTTAGCAACATCTAGGGTTTTAATTTCTTCAATCCCACTTTTATCAAATTTAGCATCAAGATCAAAAGATTCAGAATTCTTGGAATGCCTTCTAGGTAAAGGTGGATCATATTCAGTCCCATCATTATCAAGATTCATATTGCAAAACAAAGATTTAATAGTGGACACATCAATAACTTTTAGATCTTCATCATTATTTTCATAGGAACTAGAAGAACACGCTTTTATAAAGGCATCTTTCTTAGCACGCATCCTAGCGGTTCTTTCTTTGCACTCGTCAATGGAAATTCTCATGGCTTTGAGAGACTCATTGATATCATGCTTAGGTGGAATAGATCTAAGTTTTAAAGAATCATCATCAAGAGCAATTCTATCAATGTTCCTAGCCAAATCATCAATCTTAAGCAATTTTTCTTCAATCATAGCATTCAAAATTCTTTTGCGAAGTAATAAATTCTTTAAATTAGAATCAAAATCAGAGGGCATCTTATTATAATTTTCAAAGGAATTGTTGTAGGAATTACCATAATTATTAGAGGGATTACTAGGATAAGGCCTAGGATTGAAATTTCCTCTATACGCGTTCCTACCAAAATTGTTCCTACGAACAAAATTCACATCCATAGATTCATTATTATTCTCAATCAAAGTAGACAAGGGCATATCATTAGGATCAGAAGAAACACTCTTATTAGCAAATAATTTCATAAGTTCATCCATCTTTCCACTCAAAACATTAATTTCTTCTATTGCATGCACCTTTTTATTAGTAGATCTTTCAGTATGCCATTGAGAATAATTAACCATAATATTATCTAGGAGTTTAGTTGCTTCTCCTAAAGTGATTTCCATAAAAGTGCCTCCCGCGGCTGAATCCAAAAGATTTCTAGAAGCAAAATTCAATCCGGCATAAAAATTTTGTATACTCATCCACAAATTTAATCCATGAGTAGGGCAATTACGTATCATTAATTTCATTCTCTCCCAAGCTTGTGCAACATGTTCATGATCAAGTTGCTTAAAATTCATAATATCGTTTCTAAGAGAGATGATCTTAGCGGTAGGAAAATACTTAGAGATAAAAGCATCTTTGCACTTATTCCATGAATCAATACTATTTTTAGGCAAAGACGAAAAACAAGCTTTAGCACGATCTCTAAGCGAAAAAGGAAATAGCTTCAATTTAACAATATCATTATCAACATCTTTCTTCTTTTGCATGTCACACAAATAAACGAAGCTATTTAGATGGGTAGCGGCATCTTCACTAGGAAGGCCGGAGAACGGATCTTTCATGACAAGATTCAGCAAAGCAGCATTAATTTTACAAGATTCAGCATCAGTAAGAGGAGCAATCGGAGTGCTAATAAAATCATTGTTGTTGGTATTGGTGAAGTCACCCAATTTAGTATTATCTTGAGCCATCGCGATAAATAAGCAAACTAACACACAAGCAAACAAAAAGCAAGCGGACAAAAAGGGGCAAATAGAGAAAGAGAGGGAGGATAGAGAGAGAGAGGGCGAATAAAACGGCAAGGGTGAATGGGGGGGGAGAGGAAAACAAGAGGCAAATGGCAAATAATGTAATGCGGGAGATAAGGGTATGTGATGGGTACTTGGTATGTTGACTTTTGCGTAGACCTCCCCGGCAACGGCGCCAGAAATCCTTCTTGCTACCTCTTTTAGCACCCATATCACATAAGCCATGATAACAATGATCTCCTTTTTTAACAGAAATAACAGGCATGCCTACCACATGTCTAGGTTTATCTTTAGCACACAGTTTAGCAATTCTAGCAGTTTCATCACAAAAATAAATAACATGCCCATCAATATTATCAGATAAGAGATCTTTAACAATATCAATATTAGGTTCAACTTTAACTTGCTCAAGAGGTGTATAAGTTTTAATATTGATTTTACGAACCACAATTGAAGCTTTAGCATGATCCTTTATCCTAACAGGGAAAGGTGGTTTCTCAACATAAGAAGTAGGAACAACAAGATCATTATAAGTGATAACCTTTTCTTCAACTTTAATAGGTGCAACTACTTTTACTTCTATGGGAGGATGATATTTAAACCACTTCTCCTTGGGGAGATCAATATAAGTAGCAAAAGATTCATAGAAAGAAGCTACTATCTCAGAGTCAAGTCCATATTTAGTGCTAAATTTACGGAAAACATCGGTATCCATAAAAGACTTAACACAATCAAACTTAGGTGTCATACCTGACTCCTTACCTTTGTCGAGGTCCCAATCTTCAGAGTTGCGTTTAATCCTTTCTAATAAATCCCATTTGAATTCAATAGTCTTCATCATAAAAGAGCCATCACAAGAAGTATCAAGCATGGTGCGATTGCTATCAGAAAGTCGAGCATAAAATTTTTGAATAATCATTTCTCTTGAGAGCTCATGATTGTGGCATGAATATAACATTGATTGAAGCCTCCCCCAAGCTTGAGCGATGCTTTCTCCTTCAGAGGCCAAAAATTATATATATAATTGCGATCACGATGAACAAGATGCATAGGATAAAAGTTTTGATGAAATTCCAATTTCAATCGTTTGTAGTTCCAAGACCCCATATCATCACATAGCCTATACCATGTCGATGCATCTCCCTTCAAAGATAAAGGGAAGACCTTCTTCTTAACAGCATCTCTGGGTACACCTGCAAGCTTAAATAATCCACAAACTTCATCCACATATATTAGATGCTCATCAGGATGCTTTGTTCCATCTCCTACAAAAGGAATAGCTAGCAGTTTTTCTATCATACCTGAAGGAATTTCAAAGCAGACATTTTCATTTTTAGTAGGTTCAGTAGGTTGAGGAGCAACTCTTTGCTCTACTGGTCGGGGTGAAGATACCCCGAACAAGCCCCTCAGAGGATTACTCTCCATAGTAACAAGTGATAGTAAATTTCATCACACTATATAAATTTTTCCTTACCAAATTCCACCTACCAAAGGCGCTTCACTCCCCGGCAATGGCACTAGAAAAGAGTCTTGATGACCCACAAGTATAGGGGATCTATCGTAGTCCTTTCGATAAGTAAGAGTGTCGAACCCAACGAGGAGCAGAAAGAAATGATAAGCGGTTTCCAGCAAGGTATTCTCTACAAATACTGAAATAAGTGGTAATAGATAATTTTGTGATAGGATAATTTGTAACGAGCAACAAGTAACAAAAGTAAATAAAGTGCAGCAAGGTGGCCCAATCCTTTTTAGAGCAAAGGACAAGCCTGGACAAACTCTTATATAGAGAAAAGCGCTCCCGAGGACACATGGGAATATCATCAAGCTAGTTTTCATCACGTTCATACGATTCGCGTTCGGCACTTGGATAATCTGATATGTGGGTGGACTTGTGCTTGGGTACTGTCCTTACATGGACAAGCATCTCACTTATGATTAACCTCTATTGCAAGCATCTGCAACTACAACAAAAGTATTAAGGTAAACCTAACCATAGCATGAAACATATGGATCCAAATCAGCCCCTTACGAAGCAACGCATAAACTAGGGTTTAAGCTTCTGTCACTCTAGCAACCCATCATCTACTTATTACTCCCCAATGCCTTCCTCTAGGCCCAAACAATGGTGAAGTGTCATGTAGTCGACGTTCACATGACACCACTAGAGGGATGACAACATACATCTCATCAAAATATCGAACGAAGACCAAATTCACATGACTACTAATAGCAAAACTTCTCCCATGTCCTCAGGAACAAACGTAACTACTCATGAAGCATATTCATGTTCATAATCAGATGGGTATTAATATGCATATATGATCTGAACATATGATCTTCCACCAAATAAACAAACTAGCATCAACTACAAGGAGTAATTAACACTACTAGCAACCCACAGGTACCAATCCCGGACTTGGAGACAAGAATTGGATACAAGAGATGAACTAGGGTTTTGAGAGGAGATTGCCCTCTCCCGATGGAGATTGCCATCTCCCGATGAGAGGAGCGTTGGTGATGATGATGGCGATGATTTCCCCCTCCCGGAGGGAAGTTTCCTGGGCAGAACAGCTCTGCCAGAGCCCTAGATTGGTTCCGCCAAGGTTCCGCCTCGTGGCGGCGGAGTTTCGTCCGAGAAGATGGCTTATGATTTTTTTCTCATCGAAAGACCTCATATAGCAGAAGATGGCCATCGGAGGGCCACCAGGGGGCCCACAGGGTAGGGGGGCGCGCCCAGGGGGGTAGGGCGCGCCCCCACCCTCGTGGGCAGGGTGTGGCCCCCGATGAACTTCTTCCACTGAGTATTTTTTATATATTCTGAAAACGTCTTCCGTGAAGTTTCGGGACATTTGGAGCTGTGCAGAATTGGTCTCTAATATTTGCTCCTTTTCTAGCCCAGAATCCCAGCTGCCGGCATTCTCCCTCTTTATGGAAACCTTGTAAACAAGCATAAGTATTGTGACATAATGTGTAATAATAGTCCATAATGCAATAAATATCGATATAAAAGCATGATGCAAAATGGACGTATCAGCCCACTCGGTAATACACATCACTTAAGCCTTGCAAGCATTGCAACTAATGAGTTAGTTGCTGGATGATGTATTATGGAACGAGTAAAGAGACTTGCCAGTAACGAGATTTAACTAGGTATTGAGATACCGACGATCGAATCTTGGGCAAGTAACATACCGGTGACAAAGGGAACAACGTATGTTGTTATACGGTTTGATCGATAAAGATCTTCGTAGAATATGTAGGAGCCAACATGAGCATCCAGGTTCCGCTATTGGTTATTGACCGGAGACATGTCTCGGTCATGTCTACATAGCTCTCGAACCCGTAGGGTCCGCACGCTTAAAGTTTGATGACGGTTATATTATGAGTTTATGTGTTTTGATGTACCGAAGGTAGTTCAGAGTCCCGGATGTGATCATGGACATGACGAGGAGTCTCGAAATGGTCGAGACATGAAGATTTATATATTTGACGACTATATTCGGACATCGGAATAGTTCCGGGGGTTATCGGATATATACCGGAGTACCGGGGGGTTACCGGAATCCCCCCGGGGGTTATTGGGCCTCATGGACCCAGAGTGGTGGAAGAGGAGAGGCAGCTGGAGGTGGCGCGTGACCCCCTTGCCCCAATCCGAATTGGGAAAGGGAAGGGGGTGGCGCCCCCCTTCTCCTTCCTTCTCGCCACCTCCTCCTTTCCCCTTCTCCTAGTTTGAATAGGATAGGGGGCAAAACCTACTTGGAGTAGGATTGCCCCCCCCCCTTGGGCGCGCCTCCTCCTCTTGGCCGACCCCCTGCTCCTCCCCCTTTATATATGGAGGAGGGGGACACCCCATAGACACAACAATTGATCTCTTAGATCTTTTAGCCGTGTGCGGTGCCCCCCTCCACCATAATCCACCTCGGTCATATCGTAGCGGTGCTTAGGCGAAGCTTTGCGTCGGTAGAACATCATCATCATCACCACGTCGTCGTGCTGACGGAACTCTCCCTCAAAGCTCGGCTGTATCGGAGTTCGAGGGACGTCATCGAGTTGAACGTGTGCAGAACTCGGAGGTGTCGTGCGTTCGGTGCTTGATCGGTCGGATTGTGAAGACGTATGACTACATCAACCGCGTTGTGCTAACGCTTCCGCTTTTGGTCTACGAGGGTACATGGACACACTCTCCCCTCTCGTTGCTATGCATCACCATGATCTTGCGTGTGCGTAGGAATTTTTTTGAAATTACTACGTTCCCCAACAGTTGCTTCCCTGGAATTTGCATATTTCTGATCTTGATAACGGTATGGTGGATTTTCAATGTTTTGGCAATCCGCGATCCTGATTGATCAGCGAAGTGCTAATAGTTCGTTGAAATCCACCATAGTTAGAAAGAAAGATGAAATTTCACAGACAAAAGGGCAATGCAGATATGATCTGCACGGGGGTCATGCGTATGATGAAGTTTAGTATGGGGTTCGAGATTTTATTATCTTGTGCTTCATACACCCCGCAAATATAATCTAGCGACTTGAATTATCATACTTGATGATGGACGTTGGTATCTTCGGTTTGTTTTGAAACCTTAGAAGCCACGAAAAACAAGTTTTTGCATGAATCGATTAGAAACGTCTAACTTGGTTTTGCAGGAGGGTTTGCATGTGCATGTGATGTGGTATAGCAGTGCTCATAATAATTGGATTATGTATGAGATGACTATATAATGTAATTAACATGACATGCATGTCATGATTCGGCATGATGGCTGGAGCCATATGATTGTCACTTAAATGACTTGCGTGTCAACCTTAAGTAATGCACTTATTTTGTTAGCTATAGAGATAGAAGTATTATCTGGTGCATTGATAAGGTGGTGGCAATCTTCATGAAGGTGAACACCGACGCAAATGCCGAAGACGAAGGAATGAAAGACTTCTCCGTCGTAAAGGGCTTTACCATATCATGCTATTATGAATTGCCTGAGATGTTTATCCCTTATGATGCACCCTTCTTGATTGCACGGTAGTCGTTTTTTATTAGGGTGATGTCTCACTTAAAATTTCAAAGTAGTTAGTGTTCACCCAAGTGTAGCACCGTATGAAATTCGCATCTTTTCGGGGTGCGCCATGTACACATGAGCACGAACGAATCGAGAGGAATGAGGCGGGTGAGGTCAGACCTCACAGCAAGATCACTTGGTTGTCTTTGAAGTTCAGGTAGGAGAGTCCTGAGCTCGGAACACGCCCATCGAAAGATGAACAAGAATCACATAGAGATGTGATCGGCAAGTTGGCCTACCGATTGAAATTCGTGTCATCAATGATGAACCTGTCAATGGCATCGAATAGAAATATGGATCTTGAATCACTCTAGATTATGAGAGATATTGATTTGAGTGGCAGTGCACTGTTGAATTAACAGGTTTAATTCTCTATGCAATTAATTATGAACATTGTCTAAGTGTTTCTTGCAAAATAGTTGTAGAATAATGGATCATGTTTTCACCTTCCCTGTTAAAATTGAATAGCTGTTAAATATCTGGTTAAAACTTTACGATTGGTAACATAATGTGAGGATTGTCCTCAAGTGCCGAGAAGGACTTTGTCCTATCGCATGCTTTCCGTATACTCCCGCTAAATGCAATGGATGATGAGACTCTCGTCCTTCGATCCAAAAGCTAGAATTCCGTCGCGGTCAAGTGCAATATGTTTGCTTCCATGAAACTTGAACTTTGAAAGTTTGGGATAGTTATGTGATATTCATGGAACTGAAAATTAATTTTCAGATACAAACAAAGGCTGAAAGATATAAAATATCCAAAGCAATGTTTGTTTGCAAATTATTAGTAAAGTGTTCACTATGCATTAGACTGATAAGAGAGGGATCTAGAAGAATGCCTATCATATGATGAAAGGTGAATAAAAGAACAACTTAAAAGAAAGGAAGTGTCTAAAGGGTGTTAGTATGACTTACACGCCTAGGAAGTCTGGGGCTAACGGCACTCTTAAGTTGGGTGCTTCTTTAGCGAGTAGGAAATACTAAAAGTTAAACTGTTAGAAGTATAAAGGCAGAAAGAAAGATGACTGGAATATCTAGCTCATGTATGAATGTCATACAAGTTTTTGATGTTTAGAAGGCTGGTCAAAGATATAGTTCTTGGGAATTATGGTTAAACATGGTAATCACTAATTCTTAGGTATTGTGAGTTAATCGCAAAGATACCCACTCGATTGCATTCTGTTGTGAATCAATGTAAGAGCTACTATGGCCTAAAAAGACTAGCCAGGAATGAGGTTTTAATACATGTTGGGAACATAGTAAAAGTTACTATACCTTCCATTGGTGTATTACCTATGTATTTTCTTTCATAATTCATTTTAGAGTTTCTCACACTCTAGCCCTTTACATAAGGTATCTTGCAAGAAGGTTGTTCATAAGAGAACTTTTGTTGTTCAGTATTATGAATAAACATATGGGCCATACTTTTATTATGAATGAGATGTATGTTATGAATAATGATATTAATATATTACCTCTATGTTTACTTTCATAATTAATTTTAGAGTTTCTTACACTCTAGCCCATTGCACAATCTTTATTGCATAAGGGTTGTTCATAAAAGAAAATTGTTACATGAAGGGCCATGCTTCCATCCAAGATGGGATGTATGTTATGAATATTGATGGTAAAATGATATATCCATAACACTGACGCTAAATGTCGCAAGACTATGAGAATACCACACATGTGTGGCACTGCATTTGGTCACATTGGAGAAACCCGCATGGAAAAATTCCATTATGATGGATTTTGAAGTCGTTTGATTTTAAATCATCCGACACTTGCAACTTTCCTCCGAAAAGTGAAGTGACTGAAATACCGTTCACATGCCATAAGGAACGAGCAACAAACTTATTGGTGATCATACATTTTGATGTGTGTAGTTCAATAAATGTTGTTGCAAGTAGTGGATTTATATATCTTCAGAAATGACTCAAGTAGATATATGGATATTTGCTTGATGAGACGTAAGTCTGGATCTTTTGAAATCATTCGAAAGGTTTTCAAAAATGAAGTAGAAGTTATTGTAACATGGAAATTATGTTTCTACAATTTGATTGTAGAAAGGAATATCTGAGTTACAAGTTTAGCGAATGTCTGGTGAGTTGTGAAAAGAGTTTCATAACTTACACCTCCCAGAACACCACTATGAGTGGAATGTCTGTGAAGATGTAATCAAACCATTTATGACATGGTAAGATCAAAGATGACATAAATAAATTTGCCATTATCACTTTTAAAGAGTAATGCTTTAGAGACTGCAGCTTTTACACTGAAAAGAGCTCCACCAGGTCTGTTGAAATGATGGCATGGTATGGTACGCCCAACCATGTTATATATTTTCTTGGCATTTGGAATATGGGGCTTGTGTAAAAGGTTACATACCTATTCCAAATCAGACAAGTGCTACTTTGTAAGTTATCCCAAGTCATTGGGTATTCCCCCACCACTATACTGAGGCAAAGGATTTTTTGCCACAAAATGATGTGCTTTTAAAGAGAATAGTTCTTGCAAAAGGGTAAGTGGGAGGACAGTGCAACTCGATCGAAATAACAAGTATCTTTGTCATCAGGTCAAAGGAAAGGAACCTTGGAAGTGATTCCAGAGTTTCCTACTGCGACTGATACGGAAGCCTCTACATTAGATGTATGGACTTCGATCGAACTTGCACCTGAACAACATAGACAAAGCTCGTGCAAACCTCTCAAGTCCACAAACGAGATATTGTTGTTAGACAACAGTATACCTATGATGCACGAGGAAGCGTTGATGGGCCCTGACTCTGGAATTGGCTAAATGCCAATATAATCCGAGATAGTTTCCATAAATGATTCAAGATTTAAATCTTGATAAACCCTCTAAAAGACTTTGAGTCTAACGGATTGTAACGGGACTATAAACTAATACGGATAAAAATGTTTTATCCATTAAGCTCGACTTTTTGCAATAACAAGTTCAAGGAGTTAACTGCAATGAGATTGCCTCGCCATAACAATGCTTAAAGTTGGCTCGGGTTAAACTAGCAATTAATACATATTTCAAAATGTGAGATATGAAACATGGATGACAAAAGAATTTCCATGAAATGGAAATACAAGATACGACTTGTATGTGATACAATCCAAAGTATTTTGTCGGTCCAGAGGATGCTAGTAAGTATGCTAGCTTCAGAGTTCCAGCAATGGATAGAAAGAGCAAAATGGAGTTGGAATCTTCGTTTTTGATGGAATGGTCAAAGGGGTTTGACTTCATCAATGGGTAACGAAGATGCTTGTGGTTTCAAGAAAGTAAGTGGGAGCATAATAATATTTCTGAAAACCTTGTGTGCTTGACACATTGTTAATTGGAAATAAATTTCTTGACACAAATTAGGACTTTGTCGTGGAATTGTCATGGCAGATGTTGTCGGGGGTTTGGTGCGACATATGCCAACGGATGGCTTATCATGGTTGGGGCGAGTAGAACGTCGCCGGTGCCTAGAAGCGGGATGAGGCGAAGACATGCACGCCGGTGAATCTTACCCAGCTTCGGGGCTCTCCGGGGAGATAATACCCCTACTGCTGCTCTGTGGGGTCTCTACATGATCACTATGGCCAAAGTGTTTACATGGTTGCTCCTTGAGCTGTTTCCTGGTGGTAGGAGAGGGCAGGGCTAGCTCTCTCCCTTCTATATGATCTGGTCTAGAGCTAATGGGTTCCAACCCTTTACATGGGTGCCCTGGGGGGTTTATATAGGCCTACCCCCCAGGGGTACAATGGTAATCTGGCTGGGCGCGGGCCCAGCCGTCAGTGTCTCTGGCCTCCGTCTTCTCTGCCGACCACTGGGGCCCGCCGCATGGCAGGCCCCGCCGACTGGCCTGGTACGGAGCCGACAGCCCGCGTCCGCCGCGGGCGGGTCTTGCTGGCTGCTGCTTACTGTAGCCGTGCTTCTGATGACGCGGGCTTGATCATAAGGTCGTGGCAACAGCCCCGCCGCCTGGCGGGCGATCACTGTTGCCTCTCCCCATCACATCTTGATTAATGGCGCGTGGGCCCTGGGGGAGGGCTCGGCCGACTCCCCCGGGCCGACTCCCGACGGGTCCGACTGGTGGTTCTCCTACCGTCTCCCGAGGTCTCACTGACTGGTGGGGCCTGCTGCCTCCAGGCCGTACAGACAAGCCGTCGTGGGTGCAGGATTCGGCCCTGCGGTGCTGATGTCAGGGCTGGCATGGCAACAGTGCCACGCCGCACAGAGATCTTCCGGGGTACGGCGTGCCGTGGCCATGCCTGCCCTTGGTGAGGGGCGGGGGTGGGCTTCACTGTAGCCACGCCCCTGTCTCGTCCCCTTTGATGAGGTCATGGGGTTTGTTGGAGTCGCAGGCCGACTCCCCAAAGCCGGCTTCTTTGGAAGTCGTCCCTGGGACTCGGCCGTGAGCGGGCAGTCGGCCATCTTGCCGTCGACTCCCAGGAGGTGGCTCTTCGTCCTGGGGTCTTGAGGGGCGCAGCCTGCCCCGATGTTTTGAAAGGTTCTGGGGCTCGGGTTGGCCTACCCGCGGCCCATTACTCCGACAGATGTCCTAGAGCAAGGACTTAGTCATAGGGCCATCGCACTAGGAAGCTTAAAGAGGTTAATCGGGACAAGGGACACGAGGGAGTTTTATACTAGTTCGGCCCCTTACGATGAAGGTAAAAGCCTACGTCTAGTTGGGTTTGGTATTGCTGGGGTTTTGATCACCAAGAGGCTTAACTCGCCGGCTTGGTTATCGACTTGTTGTTTCTTGCCCTAAACCGCCACCGGGTCGTCCCCTTATATACTCGGATTGACGCCCGGTGGCTTACAGAGTCCCGACCGGCTTATAATCGTGTCTGGCTCGTTGACTTCCTCTACATGCCTTTCTTTGCAAGTCTTTCCGTTCCTATGGCGGTTTACAATAATGGGCTTTTAAGCCGGCCCGGGGCCTTTGGGCTTTCTACATATACTAATAAACTATCATCTTGACCCGGCCCCTCCTGGGCGGGTCTTAGCTGATAATAATATCCCCAACATTAGGCCCCAGGTTGAATTTAAACTTTGTTCTTTGTCAATCTTCAATATTTAGACGGAATCCATCCTTTGTCTGATAATTTCCTTAACCCGCCGTGACATCATCTTTTTGAAACACAAAAAACTTTCATGATGTCATCTTTCAACGGATCTTTCATTTTTAATGCTTTCCGGGAATCGAGGCATCTGTTCAGTTGGATAATCATTATTGGGTCTCCTTGATTTTCGCGCCCGCCTGTTCGCGCATTCCCTTATAAATAGGCATAACTTAAGTCTTTCTCATTCTCCTTTCTTCCTCATCTTCTTCCTCTCACAACCTCCGTCGCTGCTTGAGCTCTGCCGTCACCGCAACCCTCATCGTCGTCGTCGAGCTTGGCCACTGCATCACCCTGAGTTCATCCAGAGAACGTGGCGACTTTTCGCGGCAGGCCTGCTTCCTGTAAGCTTTCCTCTCTCCCGCAACTAGATCCGTTTCTAGGTTTCACGAGTTCTTCAGCGTTCTTCATCTGTTCATCATGGGACATCTTGTAGATCTTCTCCGCAACTTATTTTGATCCAGAAAAGAGATATAGCTCGCGCGGTAGCTGTTTGGCATTCGTTTTTGATATCAATAGATCCCTTTTACCTGTACAGATGCTTCGTTATAGTCGACGAACTCCTCTGTACTATATTTTTTAGGTCTAGAATATTCCCCTTTTTGAAACAGCCCTTTGATCCAAAATGATAATAAGAACTTGGTGAAACTTGTTTATGCCAACACTTAACTGAATTCTGCCTTCTGAGAAAATCTGTAGTTATGGCGGCTTACCACTCCAGTTTTCTTTTCCTTATATACCATTACCCCTTAGTTAAACCACCATTACTTTCTTTATAATTGACCATAGACTGAACCACCATATTGTTATTTATTTTTTCAGTTCATTGCTCATCATGCCGTCGAAGTCACCGACCATCTGTAACTGGGTCCCTTCCTTCGTAACTGATGAACGGTTAAAAGAATTCTTCATTGTTGGGTTTCTTCCTTCAAAGAATGTCATGTCTTATCGTGCTCCTGACTCAGAGGAAGAACGTCCCAATCCGAAAGATGGAGAAGTGATTATCTTTACTGACCACATGAACTGAGGATTTTCACCACCCGGTTCAAAATTCTTCAGAGAGGTCCTTCATTTCTTCAAACTCCATCCTCAGGACCTTGGACCCAACTCTATTTCTAATATTTGTAACTTCCAAGTGCTCTATGAGGCGTATCTTCAACAAGAGCCCACCGTAGAATTGTTTAGAGAGTACTTTTATCTGAATCACCAGAATGAATGCACCAACGGTTCTAGCTTAGAACTTGGAGGCATTTCAATTCAGCGCCGTCAGGGTGCTGTTTTTCCTCTCATCGTCTTACCGAGCCACCCAAAAGATTGGAACCAAACTTGGTTTTATTATCAGGATACTTCTCTAGCAAACGAGAAGCCTCTGCCGGGTTATCGCCCTAGCCGTCTTGACTCCAAGTTCACCCTTCCGGATAAGCTTACCGTCGCTGAACGTAGGAAGCTTCTTCCCTCCATCAAAAGAATCAACGGCTTATTGGGCAATGGTCTAACCGGAGTAGATCTGACCCGTTGCTGGATCTCATGGCGGGTTATCCCATTAAGTCGTTGATCTCAACTGATGTATGAATATGACGGTAGCCCGGACCACCCTCTTCGTCATAGCTCAGTTGAACTCACCGAAGAAGACATTGTTTCGATGTCGACCCTTTTGGTAAATGGGAAGTACGAAGATTGTAGTATTGTTGGGTTAAGTCCCTTCTGCAAAATTAATCCGGTGCCAGAAGTAAGTACATTCTGATCTCTTTTTCTTTGTGTTTCGCCCAGCTATTAGTACTTAATACTGATCTTTCTTCTTGTCTTTACAGGCCAATTCTGACTTCTGGAAGGTGAAATATGACCATGAAGCTGCTAAGAATGAACGCCAAGAAAACAGCCCGGAAATCCAAGAAGAAGAAGAAGAAAACTACTGTTGAAGATGTAATGAAGCTTGACGACTCATCTGACTCGGAGGTAGCCCTTGACTCCCTTGGATAATTTTTAACACTCTTATTGACACTGATCCTTACCAGGATGACACTGGGGCCAGTCAGGCTGAGGAAGTAGAGGTAACTATTATTTCCTCCGAGTCAGAGCCCTTACCAAGACACAAAGTTCGTCGAGTGATCTGTAAAGTAAGGTTTTCTAACCCTTTAGCTCACTTGGATCCCAACTTTCATTTTAAAAAGCAGCAACATGAAAGCCGCCGTGAAGTTGGAATTGAAGATGAACCGGCTGTTGTCCTTCAACAGACCCCTCGGAAATGCCCGAACGAGGTTTAATTATTACTGTCTTTAACCCGTTTTGATGAATCCTGCTCCTTACATTTCTTTTAACTCTTTCCTTTATCCTTTCAGGAGGTGTCTCGTTCTTCAGATGACTCATCTCAAACACAATTGCCGGCTTTTAAGACTGCTCCTGGCTAATCAGAACTTTTTCTTTCTTCCAGGTTGCTCAATTGTATCTTAACGCTGACAATTCTGCTATATTATTCTTTAGTGGCCAGGCTAAATCCAAGAAATCAAAGGTGGCTAGACTGGCGGAAGACCCGCCTATACTAGCATCTGAGCCGGCTAGGCCACCTTCTCCATTAACTGCCGCCCCAGAAGACCCGCCTATCAATGAAGCAAATCCTTCAGAGCCATCCCTTGACAACACCACTATGAATCCTTCCACCGTTGGACCGTCAAGCTCAACTGACCTGCCGTCTCCACATGTTCAAGATGTTCAAATTACTGGGAGTCGCTTCGTTGAGCCGGGGAACCCAACGGTGTTAGCTAAGTGCACAGCTAAGCAGGAAGCATTGGAAAGGCAAAAGGTTCGCTTTGATATTGCCAACTACGACCGTCTTAATGCCAGTGATATCTTATCCGGCTATCTCAGTCATGTCCACTCCAGTCGTGAGTCTGCGATCGAGATAGTCAAGCAACTTCAGTTGAAGTATGAGGTATGTTATTTCCGGCTTACCAATATTCCTTCAGCCCCCAAGTCTTCAGCGTTATGAGAGAAGTAGAATAACCTATAGACTTAACATATAAGCCGAAACTGTTTACCTCTGAATCATTGCCTGATAAAAACAAAACTTGACCCATAGTCCCCAAGGACCGGTTTATTTTGAGCATTAATGAATCGGTACTTTTCGAATTAAATCTGCCTTCAAAATACATAACACTCCAGTTTAAACTTGAAAAACTTGCTGAACTGCATGCATTAGCCCCCAAGTGCCAAGTGATGTTACTTTCTAAAGGACTTGGGACTTCAAATATGTTGGTAGAGTCATAAAAATTTGATTTAGCATACATTAGCCCCCAAGTGTCAAGTGGTTTATTCATAAAGTACTTGAGACTTGAATCTTGAAATTGGATACTGGAATTTGAAACCAAGTCTTGATTTATCTGAATGTTTTTACAGAATGCCTTGTCTGAACTGGACTCCCAATTGACTGATACAAAGACCCGGCTAGCGAACCAGGAATCAGAAATTAAATCCTCCACCTCCCAACTGCAAATAAGCCTTTCTAAAATGGAGAAGTTTAAGACCGACTTTGCTGCCAAAGAGAAAACTTGGGCAGATGAGAAGATACTTCTGACCCGGCGAGCTGAGACAGCCGAAACAGCTCTGAAGGAAATTTCAACCGAACTGGAGGGTTTAAAAGGCCGGGTGTCTCAGATGGTCGCTGCTATCTTTAGTAAGCTTCCTGATTTGATCTTTCATATATGTTTCTTGTCAAACCGGAATATGATCCGTCAACTGACTGTGAAAAATGCATGTAGGTCCGCGAAGTAAGAATCTAAACCAAGACCCATTGATTAAGATGAAAGCCGTGTACAATTTAACCGCACAATTGTATATCGGTGCACAACGAGCTCTCGCTGCCATATCTCCTACTAATCAAGGGTCTAACCGGATCAGTGATGTCTTGAAGAAGCTGTCCATTCTCCCTGCCAGATTCCAAGAGGTGAAACGCTCCTGTGCGCGAGCCGGAGCATTGACTGCCCTAAGTGAAAGTGCTAGTGATCGACTAGAGGGGGGGTGAATAGGCGATTTTTATGAAAGTCTTCAAAACATGGAAGTTTCAAAGACAAACGACAGAAATAAACCTATTACCATACAGCGGAAGGTAGACTACACTAGGCAAACCATAGTCAAGTATTCAATGAAGTGAAAGCATAATGACTAATAGTAGCTAGGCAGTAAAGATCAGGTAGGAAGATATTGTGAAGCCAATCAGAACAAGTAGTCACTCAGTGAAGACAAAAGATAATGCAATCAGATGGTCGCTGCTATCTTTGGTAAGCTTCCTGATTTGATCTTTCATATATGTTTCTTGTCAAACCGGAATATGATCCGTCAACTGACTGTGAAAAATGCATGTAGGTCCGCGAAGTAAGAATCTAAACCAAGACCCGTTGATTAAGATGAAAGCCGTGTACACTTTAACTGCACAATTGTATATCGGTGCACAACAAGCTCTCGCTGCCATATCTCCTACTAATCAAGGGTCTAACCGGATCAGTGATGTCTTGAAGAAGCTGTCCATTCTCCCTGCCAGATTCCAAGAGGTGAAACGCTCTTGTGCGCGAGCCGGAGCATTGACTGCCCTAAGTGAAAGTGCTAGTGATCGACTAGAGGGGGGGTGAATAGGCGATTTTTATGAAAGTCTTCAAAACATGGAAGTTTCGAAGACAAACTACAGAAATAAACCTATTACCATACAGCGGAAGGTAGACTACACTAGGCAAACCATAGTCAAGTATTCAATGAAGTGAAAGCATAATGACTAAATGGCAGCTAGGCAGTAAAGATCAGGTAGGAAGATATTGTGAAGCCAATCAGAACAAGTAGTCACTCAGTGTAGACAAAAGATAATGCAATCATACAATGACTTCACAAGAACCAACAGTAAGCAAAGGGAAGGGAAGGATGAAACCAGTGACTTGTTGAAGACAATGATTTGTTGGACCAGTTCCAGTTGCTGTGACAACTGTATGTCTGGTTAGGGAGGCTGAGATTCAACTCAGAAGACCTCGTCTTCACCTTATTCCCCTTGAGCTAAGGACACCCAGTCCTCGCCCAATCACTCTGGTAAGTCTTCAAGGTAGACTTCCAAACCTTCACAAACTTCGTTCATCGGCGATCCACAATGACTCTTGGATGCTCAGAACGCGACGCCTAACCGGCTGGAGGATTCACAGTCCTCAAGTGTAATAAATCTTCAGATCACACAGACAGACAGACTTCAGTGATGCCTAACACTCTTTGGCTCTGGGTGTTTAGTGCTTTATCCTCGCAAGGAATTCTCTCTCAAAGGCTTCGAGGTGGGTTGCTCTCAAACGACAAAAGCCATACTCTCACTCTGAGTAGCCAACCATTTATGGTTGTAGGGGGTGGGCTATTTATAGCCACTAGGCAACCCGACCTGATTTGTCCGAAATGACCCTGGGTCACTAAGGAACTGACACGTGTTCCAACGGTCAGATTCCAAACACACACGAAAACTTTACTTGGGCTACAAGCAAAGCTGACTTGTCCAACTCTGGACAAGATTTTCTCTCATAGTCTTCACTCGAAGACATAGGATTTTGGTTAAGCATCACTTCAGTCATTCTGACTGGTTCTCTTGGACCCCACTTAACAGTACGGTGGTTCCTATGACTCAACAAAGAAGAAAAAGAATGATGAAATAACTAAGTCTTCGCGCTCCATAGTCTTCATGCGATGTCTTCTCTTGTCATAGTCTTCAATGTGAATGTCTTCACATACCACCTTTGTCTTCAATGTCTTCTTACATTTTTAGGGGTCATCTCTGGTAGGAAAACCAAATCAATGAGGGAGTTCTACCTGTGTTATCCTGCAATTCTCACAAACACATTAGTCCCCCAACTAGGTTTGTCGTCAATACTCCAAAACCAACTAGGGGTGGCACTAGATGCACTTAAAATCTCCCCCTTTTGGTGACTGATGACAAACTAGTTGAAGTTTTCAACGGAGAATAAAATATGTGAAATTGTAAAGGATAGGTTATTGTCTTCATAAGTGGAAAAGGCTCCCCCTGAAGATGTGCATATAAGTAATTTGCTTTTGGTATGCAAATGCACATGGCAGGTTGTACTTATGGAGATCCTCTTCAACTTATGATGACAATTCATCATGCATGAAAAGTATGTGAAGATAATGACATGCATAACGAAAAATGGATGTCTGCAAAATGATCTAAGTGCAGAATTTATCGTCGCACATGCGGAATTTATCATCGCATCACAGTAAAGCAAATGAGTAGCAGACGACTATCGAGTTTGAGTGTTACAACTCAAGGAACCAAATGTATCAAAACGCAAGAGTTGTAAACACTAGGAAAAATATAAAACCACCGCCCATATGGACCCGCTTGAAGACTATCAAACTCATATGCTTCTCCCCCTTTTGTCAGTAAGGACCAAAAAGGTTTGAAGACATAGAGCATCTACTCGTTCCCATGAGGAGTAGGTGAAGCAGCAGGGTCGTCGGTGTTGATAGGCGGTGCAGACGAACTTGGGGCAGTGTCGATGCGTGCAGAAGTAGGGGCGGTGAAGTAGCATCGTCTTCATCATCGATCACTCTGGCATTCACAGTTGCCGTGAAGGAAGAGAACTCAGAGTCTTCAAGAGACGGAGTTCGTCGCAGCACAATCCTTCTTGGAGGTGTGGAGTCAAACTTGAAGCGTTCAGAGAAGCCATCCTCTTGAAGATCATCCTCAGAGCACATAAGCGTCAGCCCTTTCCATGTACACCGACAGGTTTCATGGGCAACAAAGGCATTCTTGGTGGCAAGATTGCGAATCATGTTTACATTCACCAAGAGGCTTTGCATTTGGCGCTTCAGCCAGTCATGATGCTTATCTTGTTTCTGATGAAGGGAAACCAGAAGATCTCGGTCATTGAGAACACGAGATCGCTTCTTGGGCCATTGGGCAATGGTGCTTTCAGTGGCTTCAGTGAGGGCACGATGAGGTGCACGTGTAGTACCAGCCAGAGGATAAACACGAGTGAGTGCTTGAACTCCTTCAATGTTTTGAGAGAAGCTTTGATTCTCAGCATTTTGAAGACTTAGGGGCTCCTTGGCAGGCTCTGGATAGATGGCTTCAACTACGATTGCGAGCAGAGGGCTGATAGGTGACAGCTGAGTGTAGTTTGATCAGCTGCATAATCCATGGAGCGTAAAACTTCAAGCCAAAAATGTCAGATCCTGATGCAGCAAGCTGGCGAATGAAGAAATCTTGTGCATTGAAGATTTTGCCATGAATAATATGAAAGACCAAAGTCTTCATTGCGCCTTCTAGCTTGGCATGTGGAGAATGTCCTTTGATGGGCCAGAGAGTTCGCCTTATGATGTGATAGATAGTACGTGGCAAATACTCAAGGTCTTCAACAAAGAACTCCTTAGGATATTCAGCATCTGGAGGCAAAGGCTTCATCATGCTGAGCATCTGCCTCATATTGGGCTCAGGCTTGTGGAAGATGCTTTCCATAGCAGCACTATGAAGCTAACAACCAGGTTCATACAGATCTCCTGGAGTGGGCAGGCCAATAAGCTCAATGATATCAAAGGCTTTGGCTTCATGATGAACATTGCCTGTCATCTACTCAAGGACCCAAGTCTTCGGATCCCTGTTGTAGCCACGGATATGAAGAGTGGCATAGAATTGGAGCATCAGTTCTTCATTCCAGTGCTCCTTATCAGTGACGAACTGCAGCAAGCCAGACTCTCTGAAGCAATCCAGAGCTTCTTCCAAATAGAGCAGACCAGTTATGGCTTCAGTGTCAAGATGCATATGTGGGAAAATGCGACCTTGATTGTACAGAATGCATGAGTAATAACTTCGCTGCTGATAGCTCCAGAACCGATCAGAAGATATTCTTGCCTTTGAGTAGGGGTTCTTGGCGCTATTGTAGAAGGTGTTGTGTGCCTTGAAGCCATTGATATTGAACGATCCGGGTGCAGATGCAGTGCCTGGAAACCTGGGCAACCTTGGTATTGGCTTCTGAACCTGAGGCCTGTGTTGAACGTGATAGTCAAACTGAGGACCAGCAGTAGGCGGAGGAGTCAGAAAAGGCCATTTAACAGTGACAAGTTGGCCATAGTTGAATGCTTGCTCGATAGTGTGTGGCCGAGGTGGCGGAATAGGAGCAGTGGCATTAACAGAGGCTTCAGGAGCAGTTGCATCATTGGCTTCATTGACTTCTGGCACATTGGTTGGTGCAGGCTCCACATTTGCTTCAGCCATGACTACGTCATTGGCTTCATTTGTGTTGGTGGTGGCAGCCTCAAGATTCTCATCCTCCACTTGATGAGCTGGAGGGTCGGGCATAGACACGTTCTCCTCAAGAATAGCTTCTTCAGTAATGGGGGGAGTAGGGACACGTTCTTCTTCTTGTTTGTCGTCGGCTGATGCATTCGGAATGTCTTCAGCAGCTTTAGCCTCAGACTCGGAGACATTCACAGTAGGAGTGGCATCTGGAAACACTTGACGTGCAATAGATTGGTGGGGCACTTCTCCTTCTGGAACGCTCGAAAGAGGGACTTGAGGCCTTGGTCCTTTGCGAAGCCTGCGTAGCGCTGGCGACGCCTATGGAGATGGAGTTGGCTGGGCCTCAAAGTCATCTTATTCTTGCACTGATGGGGTTGCTTGCAGTTGGGGAGAGCTTGGAGTGTCTTGTCTCTGTGGGTGATCAGCCCATGATGCATCCTGAGTAGTTGGCGTCAGAGGACGGCCAATGCTGATGAGTTCTATGTACGTGGGCACAGGCGATGATACCAGTTGGTGCTCGATCTGAGGAAGGACTTCATCATCTTCAACATTGTCATGGTGACCAATGTCTTCAGCAGCGGTGGGATCAACTGCTGGAATGGCTTCAGCGTCATGAGCCTCTGTGGAAGCAGGCTCATGAACAACCAGTTGGCGCTCATGGTGTTTAGATGCAGGGCGAACCATTGAGATGGGTTCAACAACTAAGGGCTCTGTGGGAGCAGCCCGACCCTTCTTGGTTTTGCGCTTCTTCTTAGAGGGAGCGACATCAGAAGCTTCAGGATTTTTCACTTTTCTGGCTTCAGCCTCGGCAGTCCTTGTCTTCTTCAGTTCTGAAGCGGTTGACCTGACCTTTGGCTTCGGGCCAGTCATGCTGCTTGGGAAGACTATGCGAGATTCTTCCTGCCTCGAAGGTGCAGATTGGTCAGTTGAGGGCTTCTTCTTCTTTGCAACCATTCTTGGGTCGATGCCAGGACGACCAAGAGCCTTGCGCTTCTCAGCCTCATTGTAGGCTTGCACACACTTGTCAACCAGGCTCTTCATGCACTCACGAGAACCTTGAGCTTCTTCACGCTTCTTGAGAAAGGCTTCTTTGAGCTCGTGCGGCATGATCTTGAAGTTTTTGACATCTTGCACGCTGAGCTTGGCCATGTGCTTCTTGAACTGAGCTTTCTCATAGTCGATCTTTTGCTTCAGTTCAACGATGCGCTGAGCTAGACAGAGCACAGAAGCAATGGCGCCATGGAAGGCGACACTGAGGCCAATTGGAAGTTGCAGATCTTCAAAGCTGAGGTTGGGCGTGTCAAACCACTCCTCAATGAGGTTATGGAGGATTGCCACATCAAAGAGAGGCAGATCATTGAAGATCTCTGCTTCTTCCTTGCTCTTGATCAGTTGCTCAAGAGCGTCATCTGCGAGATCTTCATCGCTGGAGAGATCAATGGCGTCATTGCACAGAATAGTAGCAGCAGTCAGTGCCTGATTAGTACTCTTTCTCATCTCAGTCTTCTTGGAGATACGTGATAGATCTTCAGACTGCACACTGTCTTCGGGAGGTGCAGTAGCCAGTGGATTCGCATGTAAGACCTTTGGTGCAGGAGCAGACTTTGAAGATTTAGGCTTCTTTAGTTTCTTTGGCTTCGGCGGTGCAGGCGCTTCATTAGATTCAGCGTCATCTGCAGGCTCATCCACGGCTGTCCCTTGAACCATGATATGAGTGATGAGACCTTCCAGGTTGTAGAAGGGCCCAACAAGATTGGGTTCCGCTTCGCGGGTGCCATCGGCACAGGGAGCAGAAGGACCAGAGTTGAAGTCTAGTCCCAATGTCTTCTTGTTTTGCTTAGCCGAGTTCTTGGCAAACTGGAAGTTGCGCTTGAACAGATTGTCGTCACGACACCATAGTAATGACGATGGATCAGCATCTGCAGGCTGTGGTCCACAGACCATGCAGGGATAGAAGCCTTGTTCAATGGCTTCATCTCTGGACCTGGGTTGAAGATTTTTGTATAGGATGTCTCCCCATGGTCGCTTGATGGCATTCTTCTCTGCATATTCCTGGGTCACAAACCTGTACTTGAACCATTGCTCAGCCCAGTACCTTCGAATCCATTGGATTCATGTCTTGCGCTGATTGTAATCCTCTTCTGGGTCTGTCTTGTACAGCTCTGAGAGGTCATCAGGCAGATCTCTTGATGTTCCCCCTCGACGTTGTCGGCCACCCTTCCTTGCTGATTTCTCTGTAGCCATGATCTTCAAACTGAATGGCTTCAACACGTTCAAAGGTTTCAAAGGCTTCCGCTTGCTGGTCAAACAGGAACTGGCTTCGGGAGAATTTATATGATGCTGTAAAAATTCTGCAAATGAATGCAGACTATGAGAACCAAGGGATTCTCCCACGGACATGTACCTGTGACAGCATTAAGGTGCGAAGGAAGGGGAAGAGGTCATACGCATTCTCAGAAGATTTTGAAGATAAATCAGTTTAGAAGACATTGACCTCATAGTGCGAATACATTCACTCATAGATAGAGAGTTGGTTCCAGATTTGTACGAATCCACGAATAAGTACAAGTGAGGAATCTAACTACTTTGTGAAGCATAAGTGAACATACTAGGCACATTATGAGATGCAGTGTGAAATAGATCCAACTTGTGTGAACAGAAACTGCTTGTGGTAGAAAGTGATGGATCTATAGAATCAAAGGGGCCGTAAAAAAGAACTTTTATTTACCACACGAAGAACTGCTAGACGGAGTGGGAGACGAGGCCGAGCAGATCGATCGTCCATGCCCTAACTTGGCGACGAAGGACTCCTACGGCGAAGGCGGAGAAGACGATGTCCGTGGCCGACGTGAAGACAACGTCGGTGAGGTCGCGTCAACTAAGCGCTTCGTCGTCGGCGTCGTCGACGCTGAGCGGTGGTGCTAGGGTTTGTGCGAGAGTGGAAGAAAGGGTAATGACTATGGTGAGGCGTGTATTTATAGAGACAGGGACGGCACAGTGTTATTACACAGGTTCCCCTGGCGATTCACATCTGAAGGACACATGGCCATCATGCAACATCTCGGAGGTTGTTCCACGTTCCCACGCACGCCTGGATTGTCGGGTGGTCGTTCCCACTTCTCCGGGTTTCAGGTGAAGGAATTAGCATTGAAAACAGACTTAATGTTTGTCTCTGTATCTTCTGCTGACAAGGACGGGGAGAAGATATTCGACAATTTCAATAGAATGCATATGATTTGGAGAGATAGAGTTTGAGATAGAAAGCATAGAGAGGTTAGGGTCCGATCACATTCACTTAGTTCAAAAGATTCAACAAGAAGACATAGCTATAAGTGAATGCTGTAGAGGACAGAACACTAGTATATATATATATAATCAACATAGTGAAGATAATCATGAAGATAGGTTGAGATTGAAGCCAAACCAAATGTGAAGACATACCAAACGTAACGCCATGAGTGAAACACTTCAAACAGAAAATTTTGGTGGTGGCGTTACCCACCATATAGGAAGTATTAGACCCAGACACGACGCACAATTATCGTGGCGCTCCAAAGTCAAATTACACATTAATGTATTCACACTTAGAATGTAAGTCTTCATTGATTGAAGTTATACTTTACTTCGTGTGTTGCACATCTAAGTCATCAATATGCATAAGTGTTAGGATGTGTGCCTGATCACAGGACATTTGAGGACTCCAAGATATTTAGCTCACATCGTAACTTGCAAAACCTCTTCTCATCCAAGGGCTTGGTGAAGATATCTGCCAATTGCTCTTCAGTGTTGACATGTATGATATCAATATCTTCCTTCACAACATAATCTCTGAGAAAGTGATGACGAATTTCAATGTGCTTTGTCTTCGAGTGCTGAATTGGGTTGTTGGCAATCTTGTGGCGCTTTCATTGTCGCAGTAGAGTGGCACTCGCTTCAGATGAATGTCATAGTCTTTGAGTGTTTGCTTCATCCATAGAAGCTGAGCGCAGCAAGATCCAGCAGCAATGTATTCAGATTCAGCAGTGGAGAGAGATACACAGTTCTGCTTCTTTGAAGACCAACATACAAGTGATCGTCCCAGCAAATGATATGTGCCTGATGTAGACTTGCGATCCACCTTGTCACCAGCATAATCAGCATCCGAGAATCCAACCAGATCAAACTCTGAGCCCTTTGGATACCATAATCCTAATGTTGGGGTGTGAGCCAAATATCGAAGAATTCGCTTCACAGCTAAGTGATGCGATTCCTTTGGTGCCGCTTGGAATCGAGCACACATGCAAACACTAAGCATAATATCTGGCCTAGATGCACATAGATAAAGTAAAGAACCAATCATGGAGCGGTATACCTTTTGATCGAACTCTTTACCATTGTCGTCGGGACCCAGATGATGTTTGGCTGGCATCGGAGTCATGAAGCCTTTGCAGTCTTGCATCCCAAATTTCTTCAAGCAATCTTTGAGGTACTTCTCTTGAGATATGAAGATGTTGTTGCGTTGCTGACGTATTTGAAGACCAAGGAAGAGCTTCAGCTCACCCATCATGGACATCTGATATTGCTCTTGCATCATATATCCAAACTCGTCTGTGTATTTCTGATTGGTGGAGCCGAAGATAATGTCATCCACATATATTTGGCACACAAACAGTTCACCATCATATGTCTTCGTGAAGAGAGTGGGGTCGAGGGAACCAGGTTTGAAGCCTTTGCTCTTCAGGAAGTATTTGAGTGTGTCATACCAAGCCCGAGGAGCTTGTATGAGGCCATACAGCGCCTTGTTGAGCTTGTACACCATGTCAGGATGTTTTGGATCTTCAAAGCCAGGCGGTTGTGCAACATACACTTCTTCGTCAATCTTGCCATTCAGAAAAGCACTCTTCACATCCATTTGATACATAAGAATGTTATGATGATTTGCATAGGCCAGCAGTATGCGTATGGCTTCAAGTCTAGCCACAGGAGCAAATGTTTCATAGAAGTCAATCCCTTCAACTTGAGTGTACCATTGAGCAACGAGACAAGCTTTGTTTCTGACAACTTGACCATGCTCATCTTGCTTGTTGCGATATATCCATTTGGTGCCTATTATATTGTGCTTGCGAGGATCAGGACGCTTAACCAGTTCCCATACATTATTCAGCTCAAACTGTTGAAGCTCTTCTTGCATAGCTTGAATCCATTCAGGTTCCATGAAGGCTTCTTCAACTTTCTTAGGTTCAGATATTGAGACAAATGCGAAGTGCCCACAGAAATTTGCTAGTTGTGTTGCCCTTGAACGAGTGAGTGGACCTGGTGCATTGATGCTATCAATTATTCTCTCAATCTATACTTCATTTGTGACACGAGGATGTACAGGACGAAGATTTTGCTCTTGCTGATCATTGTCATCATTAGAAGGATTGTCTTCAAGCTGAGCATTGTCTTCAGTTTGATCATTGTCTTCAGGTTGATCAGGTGTGGAGATGATAAGTTCCTCTTCAGGCTGAGTTTCAGAAGGTATGATTTCTCCAGTTCCCATAAGTTTAATTGATTCACTGGATGGAACTTCATCTAGCACATTTGGCAGGTGCTTTGTTTGTGAGCCGTTAGTCTCATCGAACCGCACATCCACTGTTTCAACCACTTTATAATGAAGGAGGTTGAAGACTCTGTAGGAGTGCGAATCCTTTCCATATCCAAGCATAAAACCTTCATGTGCTTTTGGTGCAAATTTTGAAGTGTGATGTGGATCCTTGATCCAGCACCTGGCACCAAATACTCTGAAGTAACTAACATTTGGCTTCTTGCCAGTAAGGAGCTCATAGGATGTCTTGTTGAGAAGCTTGTGAAGATAAACACGGTTGATGATTTGGCATGCAGTATCAATGGCTTCAGGCCAGAACTTTCTTGGAGTCTTGTATTCATCAAGCATCGTCCGGGCCATCTCAATAAGTGTTCTGTTCTTGCATTCCACGACGCCATTCTACTGTGGTGTGTACGGAGCTGAGAATTCATGTGTAATGCCCAAAGTATCAAGATAAGTGTCTAGACCAGTGTTCTTGAATTCAGTGTCGTTATCACTTCTAATGTGCTTGATCTTGACACCATAGTTGTTCATGGCTCGATTGGCGAAGCGTCTGAAGACATCCTGCACTTCAGTCTTGTAGAGGATTATATGCACCCAAGTATATCTTGAATAATCATCAACAATGACAAAGCCATAAAGACAAGCAGTAGTAGTAAGAGTTGAGTAATGAGTGGGACCGAAAAGATCCATGTGGAGCAGTTCGAAGGGTTGAGTTGTTGTCATGATTGTCTTCGAGGGATGCTTGTCCCTCGTCATCTTTCCTGCTTCACAGGCACCGCATAAGTGATCCTTCTTGAACTTGACGCCCTCGACGCCTATGACATGCTTCTTCCTTGCAAGGGTGTGGAGGTTCCTTATGCCAGCATGCCCTAGCCTCCGATGCCAGAGCCAACATTCAGAAGCTTTTGCTAGAAGACATACGACAAGTTGTGGTCCTGCTGAGAAATCTACCATGTACAAATCATCTTTCCGATACCCTTTAAACACTAGAGACTTGTCAGATTCCATTAGTACAAGGCAACGATATTTTCCAAACATCACAATCATGTTTAAATCGCAAAGCCTTGAAACAAACATTAAGTTGAAACCAAGTGATTCAACAAGCATGACTTTATCCATGTGTTGATCCTTTGAGATTGCAACTCTACCTGGACCCAATACCTTGCTTTTACCAGTGTCAGCAAATGTGATGTGACTTTTGTCAGATGGACGTAGTGTTGAGTCCATAAGAAGGCTTCGCTTGCCAGTCATGTGATTGGTACACCCACTATGAATAATCCATTCTGAAGCAGCTGGTGTCGTACCCTATAGTGCAGTTAGGGGGATAGGCTTCACGAAGAGAATTGTGAAGCAAAAACATTTGACGAACCAGTGGATTATGAAAGCTTAGATCGAGATTTGGACTGATAGGACGAGTAGTAAACGATTCAGGAACAAAGTACATAATAAGACCATTTGGGCATTTGATCTTGCGCCCTACAAGATGTTAAAGGTCCCCAGCAATAGCGTCAGACGATTTTGGTTTTCGGCTGGAGACCTTTCCCTGCAAAAGAGAGTTAAGCTTTCTTAGCCACCCACATCTTCAAGGGTGGCTTCAAAGCAATGCGTCTAAGTGCAGCATCTGAGAACTTTGGCTTTGGAGCCCTAGCAAAAAGTCTTGCAGGTGGACAATAGTACTCATAAGAATAAGCAGAATAGTTCTTGGTCTTATGAACATGGCGGTTTGATGAAACGCGCTCATATTCACAGGCCTGAGTATGGTTTCCCTGCAAAACATTTGCGTTAGCGCGACTCAGGTGAGTCCTCTATCTGTATGAAATCTTTGGACTATATGAAGCCTGTGGTCTAGGGTTTGTCTTCTTCACCTGTGGTGTCATAATGACATTCACAGGAAGATTCTCCAAACACCTTTTCGGCACCCAGACCTTCTTCATAGGCGGTCCATTCCTGCAGTTAGTACCAATATACCTGGCAAACACTTCACCATTTTGATTCTTAAATAGTTTATAGTTTGCATCAAAGGATTCATCAATAACAATGGGATTAGCACAAGTGAAGCCAGATAGGGTGGATGGATCCGCTGAAGGTTCCTTTGCAGCAACCCATGTGGTTTTGGGGTACTACTCAGGTTTCCAGTAAGAGCCATCAGCATTCATTTTCCTTTCAAACCCAACACCCTCTTTCCTAGGGTTTCGGTTCAGGATCTGCCTTTTGAGGACATCACATAGTGTCTGATGCCCTTTGAGACTTTTGTACATCCCTGTTTCAAGCAATGTCTTCAACCTAGCATTCTCATCAGCAATAGTAGTGGTATCCTCAGCAGAGGGGTTAGTTACCACATCAACAGTTGAAGATATTGCAACAGTAGCAGCAGTAGAACACTCAGCAACAGAAGTAGCATTGTCACGCTCGATGCATTTAAGACATGGTGGTTCAAATCCTTTCTGAGCGGAACTGATCTGTTCGGCGCGAAGTGACTCGTTTTCCTTTTGAAGATCTTCATGAGCCACTCTCAATTTCTCAAGATCTTGCTTCCTTTGAAGATAATCATAGGAAAGCTTTTCATGAGTTGTTGAGAGCGTTTCATGATGACTTTCAAGTTCCTCATACTTAACATGAAGATTTTTTATGTCTTCAATTAAGGACTGAGATCGAGTCATTTCAGCGTCTAACAGATCATCGCTTTTGTCTAACAGTTTTTGAATATGTTCCATAGCTTTCTGTTGTTCAGTTACAATTTTAGCAAGTGTTTTGTAGCTGGGTTTTGAACCACAATCAAAGTCATCTTCACTAGATGTTTGATAGTGAGTAGTGCGTGTGTTTACCTTGGCACCGCGTGCCATGAAGCAGTAGGTAGGAGCGGAGTAGTCCTTGTCATTTGCATCGGTGTCGGTGATGAAGTCATTGTGATCAGTGTTGAAGATGGACTTGGCAATGTATGCTGTAGCCAGACTTGCAACGCAAGAATCGGACTCCTCCTCAGACTCCACCTCCACCTCCTCAGAAGCGGACTCCTCCTTTGAATCCATTTCCTTGCCAACAAACGCACGTGCCTTGCCAGATGAGATCTTCTTGTGTGATGAAGACTTTGAGGAAGACTTGGAAGAAGACTTTGAGTATTTCTTCTTCTTCTTGTCGTCAGAGTCATATTCCTTGCTCTTCTTCTTCTTGTTGTTCTCATTGTGCCACTGCGGACACTCAGAGATGTAGTGGCCAGGTTTCTTGCACTTGTGGCATGTTCTCTTCTTGTAGTCATGAGCAGAAGCTTCATCATTCCTTGAGCTTGATCGTGAAGACTTTCTGAAGCCTTTCTTCTTGGTGAATTTTTGGAACTTCTTCACAAGCATAGCAAGCTCCTTTCCAATGTCTTCAGGATCATCAGAACTGTTGTCAGATTCTTCTTCAGATGAGGAGACAACTTTTGCCTTCAAGGAACGAGTTCACCCATACTTGGGACCGTAGATGTCTCTTTTCTCAGAAAGCTGAAACTCATGTGTGTTGAGCCTCTCAAGTATGTCAGACGGATCGAGTGTCTTGAAATCAGGATGTTCTTGAATCATGAGGGCTAGGGTGTCAAACGAGCTGTCAAGTGATCTCAAGAGTGTCTGGACGACTTCATGCTTGGTGATCTCAGTGGCGCCGAGAGCTTGAAGCTCATTTGTGATGTCAGTGAGTTGATCAAACGTAAGCTGGACGTTCTTATTGTCATTTCTCTTGAAGCGGTTGAAGAGGTTGCAAAGGACACTGATTCTCTGATCTCTCTGGGTTGAGACGCCTTCATTGACCTTTGAGAGCCAGTCCCAGACTAGCTTAGATGTTTCCAAAGCACTCACGCGGCCGTACTGTCCTTTGGTCAGATGACCACAGATGATGTTCTTGGCAGTGGAGTCTAGTTGAACGAACTTCTTGACATCAGTAGCGGTGACACCTTCACCAGCCTTGGGAACACCATTCTTGACGACATACCATAGGTCAACATCAATGGCTTGAAGATGCATGCGCATCTTATTCTTCCAGTAGGGATATTCAGTTCCATCGAAGATGGGGCAAGCAGCAGAGACTTTAATTATCCCTACAGTCGACATAGCTAAAACTCCAGGTGGTTAAACCGAATCACACAGAACAAGGGAGTACCTTCCTCTGATACCAATTGAAAGTGCTAGTGATCGACTAGAGGGGGGGTGAATAGGCGATTTGTATGAAAATCTTCAAAACATGGAAGTTTCGAAGATAAACGATAGAAATAAACCTATTACCATACAGTGGAAGGTAGACTACACTAGGCAAACCATAGTCAAGTATTCAATGAAGTGAAAGCATAATGACTAATAGTAGCTAGGCAGTAAAGATCAGGTAGGAAGATATTGTGAAGCCAATCAGAACAAGTAGTCACTCAGTGAAGACAAAAGATAATGCAATCAGATGGTCGCTGCTATCTTTGGTAAGCTTCCTGATTTGATCTTTCATATATGTTTCTTGTCAAACCGGAATATGATCCGTCAACTGACTGTGAAAAATGCATGTAGGTCCGCGAAGTAAGAATCTAAACCAAGACCCGTTGATTAAGATGAAAGCCGTGTACACTTTAACTGCACAATTGTATATCGGCGCACAACAAGCTCTCGCTGCCATATCTCCTACTAATCAAGGGTCTAACCGGATCAGTGATGTCTTGAAGAAGCTGTCCATTCTCCCTGCCAGATTCCAAGAGGTGAAACGCTCTTGTGCGCGAGCCGGAGCATTGACTGCCCTAAGTGAAAGTGCTAGTGATCGACTAGAGGGGGGGTGAATAGGCGATTTTTATGAAAGTCTTCAAAACATGGAAGTTTCGAAGACAAACGACAGAAATAAACCTATTACCATACAGCGGAAGGTAGACTACACTAGGCAAACCATAGTCAAGTATTCAATGAAGTGAAAGCATAATGACTAAATGGCATCTAGGCAGTAAAGATCAGGTAGGAAGATATTGTGAAGCCAATCAGAACAAGTAGTCACTCAGTGTAGACAAAAGATAATGCAATCATACAATGACTTCACAAGAACCAACAGTAAGCAAAGGGAAGGGAAGGATGAAACCAGTGACTTGTTGAAGACAATGATTTGTTGGACCAGTTCCAGTTGCTGTGACAACTGTATGTCTGGTTAGGGAGGCTGAGATTCAACTCAGAAGACCTCGTCTTCACCTTATTCCCCTTGAGCTAAGGACACCCAGTCCTCGCCCAATCACTCTGGTAAGTCTTCAAGGTAGACTTCCAAACCTTCACAGACTTCGTTCATCGGCGATCCACAATAACTCTTGGATGCTCAGAACGCGACGCCTAACCGGCTGGAGGATTCACAGTCCTCAAGTGTAATAAGTCTTCAGATCACACAGACAGGAAGACTTCAGTGATGCCTAACACTCTTTGGCTCTAGGTGTTTAGGGCTTTATCCTCGCAAGGAATTCTCTCTCAAAGGCTTCGAGGTGGATTGCTCTCAAACGACAAAAGCCGTACTCTCACTCTGAGCAGCCAACCATTTATGGTTGTAGGGGGTGGGCTATTTATAGCCACTAGGCAACCCGACCTGATTTGTCCGAAATGACCCTGGGTCACTAAGGAACTGACACGTGTTCCAACGGTCAGATTCCAAACACACACGAAAACTTTACTTGGGCTACAAGCAAAGCTGACTTGTCCAACTCTGGACAAGATTTGCTCTCATAGTCTTCACTCGAAGACATAGGATTTTGGTTAAGCATCACTTCAGTCATTCTGACTGGTTCTCTTGGACCCCACTTAACAGTACGGTGGTTCCTATGACTCAACAAAGAAGAAAAAGAACGATGAAATAACTAAGTCTTCGCGCTCCATAGTCTTCATGCGATGTCTTCTCTTGTCATAGTATTCAATGTGAATGTCTTCACATACCACCTTTGTATTCAATGTCTTCTTACATTTTTAGGGGTCATCTCTGGTAGGAAAACCGAATCAATGAGGGACTTCTACCTATGTTATCCTGCAATTCTCACAAACACATTAGTCCCTCAACTAGGTTTGTCGTCAATACTCCAAAACCAACTAGGGGTAGCACTAGATGCACTTACACTAAGACGCTCCAAGGCTTGGGTACCAGATCTAGACCCGGCAGACGTGGCAAGAGGTTATCCTACCGTGAAGGAGGACGGGTCTCCTTTTGATCAGGATGACTTTATAGCCTGCGTCCATGAAGTCCGGCCTCGGGCGACTAGCCTTGGAGATGATACCAATGTGGACAAGTATCAACCCGGTTTTGATAATGAGAATAAGAAGATGGCACCACCTTCCTATAAAGTAACCGACTTGATCCCACCGGTGAGAGAAGACACATTTGCCCCGGAAGTTGATCCGGTTGGCGTGATTGATGACGAAGCTAAATTTGTCGCCATGAATGGCTATGACTGGTCAAAACCCAACTTCCAGCAGATTCAAGATGTTGAACCGGTGAGGGAAGGACAATGATCATCTTCATGGGCTGTAAAAAGCCTTGTAATAGCTTAGCTTTTTAAAAACACTGTATGTCTGATTATGCCATTGCGCATGAAACACTTCTATGTGAATCTGTGCTTCTGGGTGCCAACGTTTTAATGCTTTTCTCTGCAATGTTTAAACTCTGTTCCTGTGAACACAAGGAAAAAATCTGGCAAGGCGGTTTAGAACCAACTGGGCTTAAACACCTATTTTACAGCCCATATTTCCACAACAAAAAACAGAGACAAATATAAATAAGGTTTAATACCAACTCTGAAGTTAACGCAGCCGATAAGCGCGTGTAAGTAAAAACCATACCTTGTCCTTGGTGATCCTTAGACCGCTGGTTTAAATAACCAGGGTGATGATTTTGAGAATTCAATATAAAAGTTAAGACTCCTTTGAACATTCAATAATCATCATATCTCAGTAGCTCGTACCTTCGGATCTTTAGACCACCGGCTTGGATAACCCGGGCGGCTGTGTTGTCCAATAATTGAGCCGGCGAAGAGAATCAAGCCATCTCATTTGTAATATTGAAACAACAAAAACTCAAAGGCAAGCAACAGATAACAAACATAATTTTAACTTTGTATTTAAAGGATTGGGGGTTTCTGATTCGAATACGATCAGTAAACTGGACCAAAGGGGTTAAGCTAAGGTTCGAATACGACCATATAGCCCCCAGTGGCTTTGGCGTTGCGCCGATCAAGAGGGTACCGACAACTATGTTCTCTTTGGTTCGAATACGACCTATGTTTGAACAGGAAGCCCCCAAATGACCTTGAGAGATTTTTAACGACCCTGATTCGAATACGATCCAAGTTGGCTCAAAAGGGGTTAAGCTATGATTCGGATACGATCAAGAAGCCCCCAAATGAGTTTGGCCTTGAGCCGATCAAAAGGGTTAGACAGCTATGTTCTCTTTGGTTTGAATATGACCTATGTTTGAACAGGAAGCCCCCAAGTGACCATGATATTTACAGCTAGATTCGAATACGATCATAAGCCGGACTAGAAAAGGTTAAACTTGATTCAAATATGATCAGCTCCTTAATAGTCATTTGTGAAAAAGTAATAAAGATGCATAATCTTTGAAAAGAAAGGAGACCGATGATCTTACTTTATTGCTTATCATTGTATATACAGGATGAACGTATGTACAGGATGAGAGCCGGTGGCTCAGGTATAGTACGGTCGAAGCTGAGCAATGTTCCACGGCCGGCGGGTTTCCTCTTCCGACTTACGTGAGTCTGCATGCTCTCGAACATCAATGAGGTAGTAAGACCCGTTGTTTAAATTTTTACTGACCACAAAGGGTCCTTCCCAAGGTGGGGATAATTTGTGTGCATCTGAAAGATCTTGGATGAGCTGGAGCACCAAGTCGCCTTCCTGAAAAGTCCTGGTCTTAATCCGGCGGCTGTGATAATGATGCAGGTCCTGTTGGTAGATTGCTGATCGTGTTGCTGCTAAGTCTCTTTCTTCATCCAACAAGTCAAGCGCATCCTGTCTGGCTCTTTCATTGTTAGCTTCAACATAAGCCGCCACGCGGGGCGAGTCATGACGGATGTCACTGGGCAACACTGCTTCTGCCCCATAAACCATGAAGAAGGGTGTGTAACCCGTAGACCTGTTGGGTGTAGTATTGATGATCCATAATACTGAAGGCAACTCCTCTACCCAACAACCCGACGTTCACTGTATAGGAACCATAAGCCGGGGTTTTAGCCCTTTCAGAATTTCCTGATTGGCTCTCTCAGCTTGACCATTGGATTGAGGATGAGCTACAGAAGAAACATCAAGCCGGATGTGCTCTCACTGACAAAACTCTTCCATAGCCCCTTGGGATAGATTGGTGCCATTGTCTGTGATAATACTGTGTGGAAAACCGAAACGGAAGATTATTTTCTTCATGAACTGAACCGCCATGGCTGCATCACACTTACTCACAGGCTCTGCCTCAACCCATTTAGTGAACTTATCAACAGCCACCAGGAGATGTGTCTTCTTGTCCTTAGACCTTTTGAAAGGTCCCACCATGTCAAGGCCCTAGACTACAAATTGCCAAGTGATTGGAATCATCCGGAGCTCCTGAGCCGGCACATGCGCTTGTCGTGCAAATTTCTGACATCCATCACATCTACAGACTAGATCTTCTGCATCAACGTGAGCCGCCAACCAGTAAAAACCGTGACGAAACGCCTTGGCCACTAAAGATTTTGACCCGGTGTGATGACCACAATCGCCTTCATGGATCTCACAAAGGATTTCTTGACCTTCTTCGGGGGAAACACACCGTTGAAACACTCCGGAAACGCTGCGATGAAATATCTCTCCATCTGAAATTGTCATGGACTTAGACCGCCGGGTTATCAGTCGAGCCAGAGTCTCATCTGCTGGCAATTCTCCTCGGGTCATGTAAGCCAAGAACGAAACCGTCCAATCTGGGATGACATGAAGAGCCGCCACCAACTGCGCCTCTGGGTCAGGAACAACTAAATCTTCTCCTGTGGGCAACTTGACAGAGGGGTTATGCAAAACATCTAAAAAGGTGTTGGGTGGTACCGGCTTACCTTGAGACCCCAGCCAGCTCAAAGCATCAACTGCTTCGTTCTTTCGATGGTCAATGTGTTCCACCTGATAATCTTTAAAATACCCTGCAATAGCATCGACCTCTCGGCGATAAGCCGCCATGAGAGGGTCTTTGGAATCCCACTTGCCAGACACCTGGTGAGCCACTAGATCTGAATCACCAAGATATCTGACCTGGCTCAAGCTCATCTCCTTTGCCACTCGAAGACCATGGAGCAGTGCTTCATACTCTGCCGCATTGTTAGTGCATGGAAACATCAATCGTAACACATAACAAAATTTATCACCTCGTGGGGAAGTTAATACAACTCCAGCCCCCGAGCCCTCTAATTGCCTGGACCCATCAAAATGAATAATCCAATATGTGTTGTCCGGCTTTTCTTCTGGCATCAGCATCTCTGTCCAGTCATTGATGAAGTCAACCAAGGCTTGAGACTTGATCGTAGTGCGTGGAACATACTTCAGACCATGAGACCCAAGCTCAATTGCCCACTTGGCAACTCGCCCTGTAGCTTCTCTGTTTTGAATAATGTCTCCCAAAGGAGCAGAGCTAACCACAGTGATTGGATGTCCTTGAAAGTAATGCTTAAGCTTCCGGCTTGCCATGAACACCCCATAAACAAGCTTCTACCAATGTGGATATCGTTTCTTAGACTCAATTAGCACTTCACCGACATAATAAACCGGCCGCTGAACTGGATGCTCCTTGCCAGCCTCCTTGCGCTCTACCACCATAGCCACACTAACAGCCCGTGAGTTGGCAGCTACGTACAACAATAGCGGCTCTTTATCAATTGGAGCAGCTAGGACCGGCGGCTCAGCCAATTGTGCCTTCAGATCCTCAAAAGCGGTGTTCGCAGCATCGCTCCAAACAAACACATGTGTTTTCTTCATCAACTGATACAAAGGCATAGCCTTTTCCCCTAACCAGCTTATGAACCGGCTCAAAGCAGCCACACGACCCGCCAGTCGTTGAACATCATTGACGCATGTTGGTTTCGCCAGGGATGTAATTGCCTTGATCTTCTCCGGGTTAGCTTCAATACCTCGGTTGGACACCAGAAAACCCAAAAGTTTGCCGGCTGGCACTCCAAAAACACACTTGGCCGGGTTAAGCATCATCTTGTAAACCCAAATATTATCAAAAGTCTCTTTCAAGTCTGTG
The DNA here is from genome assembly GCF_018294505.1 of Triticum aestivum. Classification (NCBI taxonomy): domain Eukaryota; kingdom Viridiplantae; phylum Streptophyta; class Magnoliopsida; order Poales; family Poaceae; genus Triticum; species Triticum aestivum. Next base: position 520,002,083 of record NC_057794.1, read on the forward strand.
ACCAAGGTTTCCTCTTCCCTGGACTTTACTACTATATCATCCACATAGGCATGAACATTGCGCCCAATTTGATCATGAAGACAATTCTGCACACACCATTGGAAAGTCGCCTGAGCACTCTTGAGCCCAAAAGGCATAGACACATAGCAGAAAGCCCCAAAAGGAGTTATAAATGTCGTCTTCTCTTGATCCTTGATTGCCATCTTAATCTGATGGTACCCGGAGTAAGCATCTAAGAAACTCAACCGTGCGCAACCCGCCGTAGCATCAATGATTTGATCAATATGGGGAAGAGCAAAATGATCAGCCGGACAGGCCTTGTTTAAATCTGTGTAATCCACACACATATGCCAAGTGCCATTCTTTTTTAGCACGAGCACCGGGTTAGCTAACCATTCTGGGTGAAAGACCTCCACAATGAACCCGGCCGCCAAGAGCCGGGAACCTCTTCTCCAATGGCCTTGCGCCTTTCTTCATTGAACTGGTGAAGAAACTGTCTGACAGGTTTAAACTTTGGGTCGATATTAAGAGTGTGCTCAGCGAGTTCCCTCGGGACACCCAGCATGTCTGAAGGTTTCCATGCAAAGATGTCCTGGTTCTCACGGATGAACTCGATGAGCGCGCTTTCCTATTTCGGATCCAAGTTTGCGCTAATGATGAACTGTTTGGATGAATCGCCAGGCACAAAGTCAACCATCTTAGTGTCATCCGTCGATTTGAACTTTAACTCCGGCTCATGCTCTGTAGTTGGTTTCTTTAATGACATCATGTCCGCCGGGTCAACATGATCCTTGTATAATTTTAACTCCTCTGTTGCACAGACAGATTCAGCATAGGCAGCATCCCCCTCTTCACATTCCATAGCAATCTTCCAGCTCCCATGGAGTGTAATGGTGCCCTTGTGACCCGACATCTTGAGCTGTAAATACATGTAACACGGCCGAGCCATGAACTTGGCATAAGCCGGTCGCCCAAACAGAGCATGATATGGGCTTTTGATCTTAACCACTTCAAAGGTTAATTTTTCTGCCCTGGAGTCATACTCATCTCCAAAGGCTACCTCCAGCTCGATCTTACCAACTAGGTATGCCGACTTACCGGGTACTACACCATGAAAAACAGTGTTGGATTGTTTAAGATTTTTATCCGTCAATCCCATCCAGCGGAACGTCTCATAGTAAAGGATGTTGATGCTGCTGCCTCCATCCATGAGTACCTTAGTAAACTTGTACCCACCAACCTGAGGTGCCACTACCAAAGCCAAGTGACCCGGATTATCAACCCGGGGCGGGTTATCCTCTCTACTCCACACAATAGGCTGCTCCGACCAACGTAGATAACGTGGGATTGCCGGTTCAACGGCATTGACGGCCCTCTTTGGAGTTTCTGGTCTCTGTTACATAAACTGGTAGTAAAGACATGATACTGTCCGCTACTCAACTGCTTCGGGTTGCTTTGATAGCCGGATTGTTGCTGCTGTTGATTCCCTTGGTTGTGTTGTTGATTATATCCTCCCTGGTAACCGGGATGTCCCTGACCATGAAAAGCTCCTCCGCTTGAACCGGCGCCCGGGCCCTGAAAGCCGCCTCCACCTGGGCTGCCACCCGGGCCGTGACCCCCATCAAATGCATTTGAATTTTTAAACGCCTTCATGATCGTGCAATCCTTCCACGAGTGGGTGGCTGGCTTCTCTCGGGTGCCGTGTTTTGGACAAGGTTCATTCAACAACTGCTCAAGGGTGGGGCCTGACCCACCTGATCGAGGGGGTTGTCTGTCCTTGCACCGCTGATTACCACCCCGCGCATTAGTATTAGCAACAAACTCATCAGCCTTACGCTTATTACCTCCTTGATTTGCCGGATTATGCTGGTGACCTTTGCCGTTCTTCTTTCCCTTCGTAGTTTTTTCTTCATCAGATGCCGGGTCTTTGGTGGTGTCAGAATCGGCATACTTGACAAGAGCCGCCATCAACGTTCCCATGTCATTACAGTCACGTTTAAGCCGCCTCAACTTCTGTTTCAGAGGCTCAAAATGGCAATTCTTCTCCAACATCAAAACTGATGAGCCGGCATCCATCTTATCAGAGGAATTATTATCTCTTTGACCCGGCGCACCCAATGGGTTGTAGACTCTCCATCCTCTTGCTTGCAATTGGTCAGATCCACAATCGACATTGGTTGTTTACATGTGTCTTTAAAGTTCTGGATGAACCGTGCCTTTAACTCTGCCCATGAGCCGATGGAGTTGGGTGGTAATCCTTTCAACCAGGTCCGAGCCGTTCCATCCAACATCATGGTAAAATACTTGGCCATTGTAGCATCACTAACCTCCAATAGCTCCATAGCCATCTCATAGCTCTCAATCCAAGCCCCCGGCTGTAAGTCAGCCGTGTAGTTAGGCACCTTACGAGGTCCCTTGAAATCCTCAGGCAACCACTCATTGCGTATGGCTGGGACTAGGCAAGGTACGCCTCCGGTTCTTGTAGCCACCCCTACCTCAACCAAGGTCGCTGGATAAGCCGGAAAGGTTTGGTGAGCTGCCTGCTCTGCTACTATCTGAGCCGCCCGTTCCGCCTCTTGACGAATCCTCTCCTGATCCGCCAAATTAAGAGCTCCAGCCCACACCGGCTCATACCTATGTGGCCGGTTGTGACGTTGAGCATTACTTGACTTTCTGCAGATTCCATGCGCCTACTGTAACTCGGGCTCCGGCTTGGGCGAGGAGTTGAATGAATCCTGTCTCGGCTGTAGGAGTATGCATCCTGCTGGGTCAAAGCTGTCTGAAGTAGTTCTCTTACCCTCCGGGTTTCAATTGCTGCTGGCGAGTCACCTTCCATCGGGAGAGCTGCCAATCGAGCCGATGCCGCAATGAGGTTCTCCATGGGGTTGGAGAAGTGACCCGGGGGTGTTGATATATAACGAGGAGGAGCTGTATTCCTGCGCAGCAGCTCCATGGGGCATGGCTGAACTGGTGCTCCGGGCGTCTCGACCCGGTTTACCTCCGGCGGGTTGCTCCCTCCAGCTCCGGGTGTATGGAACAGATTCCTTGGATCCAGTGTTAGAGGTAGACGCGACTGAGTTTTCTGACGCCTCCTCCTCATGATTTCGTTTGACGCATTGAGATCCACGGAGAGCCGGAAGGTTTCTGCTTGAAGCTGCTGAGCACGAGAATCCAAAGCTGCTCGTTCTGCTGCCATCCGGGTTTCCTCCGCAGCCAAATTTTCCTTAGCTTGCACCATATCCTCCCGCACGCGTGCCACCTCTGCATCATGCTGGGCTTTATCCGCTGGCTCTACCGCAGCGGTTAGTAGAGCCGTCAGTTTATCCATGAGGTCCATGAGAATCTGAGCTGGGGGGCGCACGGGGTCTCCTGACCCGGCAGCTGCTGACGCGGTGGCGGCTGCTGTCGTTGCGGTGGAATTCTTCCCGGGCTGCGTCCCTGCCATGAAGACTCCGGCCCAATTTGGCGGCTCAAGGGGGTCCGGAATATTGCTGCCATCGGAACAGCCCCCGAGCAAGCCATCTTGCAGTTGGTACAACAAGTCCATCTCACCTATTGATGATGCCGTATCAGAGCAGATGGCCGTCTCCCCGCCTTCCATTGATCCTTTGGAGTATTCACCGCCATGGATGCAGCCTACGAAGGCATGCTTCACGGCAGATTGAACACGGGTGGACCCGGCACGCCGAGCCATTTCGATGAGGTCGGTGTGGACATCCGGCTCAGGCTCTTACTCGCCGATCCGACCAATGAAGACGTGGATTCCGCCGAAGGGGACCCGGTACCCGTACTCGATTGAGCCGGCCTCGGGGCCCCAGCCTTCGTCGTCGATGTAGATCTTGCCGCAACGACTCTTGGTCATCCGGCCCACAGCGTATCCCTTGAGCCCTTCGAAGTTGCCCTTTAAGAACTCAAATCCACCGTGCGCTGGCCCCAGGGTGGGTGCCAACTGTCGTGGAATTGTCACGACAGAAGTCCTAGAGCAAGGACTTAGTCGTAGGGCCATCGCACTAGGAAGCTTAAAGAGGTTAATCGGTACAAGGGACACGAGAGAGTTTTATACTAGTTTGGCCCCTTACGATGAAGGTAAAAGCCTACATCTAGTTGGGTTTGGTATTGCTGAGGTTTCGATCACCAAGAGGCTTAACTCGCCAGCTTGGTTATCGACTTGTTGTTTCTTGCCCTAAACCGCCACCGGGTCGTCCCCTTATATACTCGGGTTGACGCCCGATGGCTTACAGAGTCCCGACCGGCTTATAATCGTGTCCGGATCGGTGACTTCCTCTACATGCCTTTCTTTACAAGTCTTTCCATTCCTATGGCGGTTTACAATAACGGGCTTTTAAGCCGGCCCGAGACCTTTGGGCTTTCTACATATACTAATAAACTATCATCTTGACTGTATATTGGGCTTCTTATGTAACCCGCCATTAAGGCTGACCCGGCCCCTCCTGGGCGGGTCTTAGCTGATAATAATAACCCCAATAGACTTCATTTGAAAATAGTTTTTCGATGAAGTGCTTGGGCTAAATAGCCTTGATATTAGGCATAATGATCTATGGAGATAGATTTACCTAATAGGGCTGAGCAAAAATACATATTGACATGATGCTAAAACCATTTAGCACTAAGAACGACAAGGAGTGATTCTTGCCAAAGTCGCATGGAAAGAGTTTTTGCAAGAATCGATGTCCCAAAAGACGGATGAGCAAAATACATGATGGAGATTCCACACACTCATGTGTTTAGATTAATCATGTATTCCATGGTATGTAAAACAATCAGATATGTCCAATACTCCCAAGCTGTTATGAGTATAGATACCAAAGTGATCAAAAGTACTGATCATGGGACAACAGTGAAAAAAGGACCATTGAGTACTAAAGTAGCACTGATGACATGTTTTCTCGCAAGTGGAGTCATGAAGTGTTCGTTGTAAAAGGTTACATCGATACAATCTTCATCGTTTCACCATGCGATTTTCAATTTAAGTTGAGGGTTTTGTGTAACGCACAATATGGTCGTGCAGCTAGTTGGAAATTGTTCCAAACAAGTTACTGTGGCGAATTCTACAACATAGGCGAAGTATGTTGCCGCTTTAGAAGCGATAAAGACAAAGATGTTGAATCATATAGTTCACTCATGAACTTAGTATGGTTCCAAGAAGGCTTTGGTCAATGGGACACTATTGCAGATAGTTGCTCCATAACTCAGTCTGAGAATCAGGTTTCAACCAATGATTCACATATATACAAAGCCAAGTCCGCATAAAATATGAATTTTGTGAAAGCGTGAAAACGCGAGGATATGCAGAGATACACATGGAGCTGAAGTTGTCAGATCTGATGGACATCAGGCTATACCACATGTGAAGCATTTTTTACACCAGTATGCCATAGGTGTAAAGTGCATTAGCATTAACTAGATTATTGACTCTAGTGCAAGTGGGAGTCTGTAGGAGATATGCCCTAGAGTCAATAATAAATGATATTATTTATCTCCAAGTTCATAATTATGTTTATGTTCCATGCTATAACTGCTATGGTTCTCGAGTCTGCAATAACACAAGGCTCGGAGGAAGACTCATATGCACGTGTGGAATAATAAACGGTAAGAAGTATTCTTAGTCTGGCCTCTAAGACTAGCTCAAGTGTTGCATGATGGTTCTGTTTTCCTGATCATGGGCATGTCTATGCCATCAACTTTGAAGGCACAATGTTAAGAGAACATTTGTGTTGAATCGACCCGGATTGATGTTATGCTATGAGATTCATTCGTCACAAGTTAATGGTACATAACACAGAGATGGTTAACGTTTGCATGATTCCTTATACCATGAGAGTATCGAGTTTCTTCATGCTTGCTTCATGAACTTTGGGGTTTGTTAAACGTCATCCGTAAATGGGTGGCTATTGCGGCGGCTTAAGGGTTCATGGAAAAGTATGTCAAGTAACTTGATAGCTCAAGATTGGGATTTGCTCCTCCGATGATGGAGAGATATCTCTGGGCCCTCTCGGTGTTATGGTATCCATCATCGTCTGGCCAGACACTTTGTGATTTGATCACGGGGATGCCGGAACACGGGAACGAGAAAAGAGAACAATACCGGTAACGAGGTAACTAGCATAGTGGACAAGTTGTTGGTCCACGGGGATGCCAACATGTCTCACCCTGGGTATTTGTAACATATCACGAAGCAACAGGAATAGCACATGGCAACTGGAGGTTCGCTCGAATATTCATTTGTGTGGGTATAGGGGTCAATATGGGTGTCCACGGCTCCGATGTTGATCATTGATCGAAAGGGGTTTCGGGTCATGTCTATACTCACCGAACCTATAGGGTCACACGCTTAAGGGTCACCTATCTGCTGAATACTAGACAGGGAGTCTGAGAGAAATCACCGAAAAAATTTCGGACTCCGAAAAGTTTCGGACGACGGAAAAGTTCCGCAAAAAGAGGTCATCGGATGAGTTTCGGTGAAACCGAAAAGTTGTTTCGGGATATACTATTAAGTCAAATTGGTTTCGGCACATGCCTGATAATTCTTCGAGGGTGCCAGAATCATTCTGGAAACTTTCTGGAATTTTCTGGGATAAAAGCTGGAATTGCTCCGGAGCTGCCGGAACCACTTCAGATGCTTTTCGTAGATGAAAATCACTAATCCGGAATTGTTTTAGAACGCGTTTGTCGGGGGCGATGCTGATTCCCGCCAACACCTATGGGGACAGTGCCCCTTTCGGTTCGGTGGGGGGCGGAGAGCGCACAAAGAGCGGATCGAGGCAGTGCACGCGAGGCGATTTTACCCAGCTTCGGGCCGCACGGATGCGTAAAACCCTACTGCTGCTTGTTAGTGTATATTGGATTCTTGCTCAGGAGCGATGGACGCTGCCAGGCTGAGCGTGGGAGTGTTCCTGGTGTTCAACGAGCCGAACTGGCCGAGCCTCTGAACTCCCGGCCCCCGGAACCCCTCTACGTTGCGCTTGGGCCTCCTTTTATACTCTCAAGGGGTCACCGACAGGGGGCAACGTAGACAAGAAGGGTAAAAATGGAAAAGGATGTGGTAGGTGCAGCTACCGCTACTGTGGATACAGTGCTCCCTACCTAACTCTGACGGCAGGGGACAAGGGCATTAAATGCCTGTCTGAGTCTCCTAAACAGTGCAAAAAGTGACTGTTAGGAGTGCCACTGTTTGCCACGATGGGCTTCTCTTCATCTCTGCTTGCCACCACGTACCCCTAGCTGCACGGCCTCCCGCCACGTGTGCTTGGGAGAGTCCCAGAGCGACACGTTAGCAGGTGAGCTGGAGCGCGGGCACGAAGTGGGGGTTTCCCGCGGCAAGCTCCTTGTCGCGGCTGTCGTCTTGTCGCGTCCGGAAGCTTGTCGCTCGCCGGATCTTGCCAGGACGCAGGTCGTGTCGCGGCAAGCTTTCTTGGTATGCCTTGAGTGGCCTTCCCGGCAAGATCCTCTTGCCGGGGTCTTGTCTCTTCCCGGCAAGCTCCTCTTGCCGGGGCCTTGGTTGGCCTTCCCGGCAAGCTCCTCTTGCCGGGGCCTTGGTTTGAGTACTTTGTTCTTGAATGGTCTTCAAGGGAACCACGGAGGGTCCTGGCGGTCACCCGGCAAGCCTTGCCGCGGGGCGCTGCAACTGCCCGTGCACGAGTTCGGGGTAATAGGGTACCCCTACTCTAGTACACCGACAGGAGCCCCCGGGCCTGGGCCATACACGATGCCGAGCGCTGTTGGGCCAGGCCCAAAACAGTGCACGGGCACGCGCGGCCTAGGTCACGCCGAATCTAACTCCGCTCCCACCGCGCACGCCCAGAACGGCACGCGTCAAACGTGGCGTCATGGGAGAGATCGTGGGAGGCGTGCGTGGGGCTAAGCCCCCCGAGCATGCGTCAGGCCACGATGATGGAGACGGTTCACGCCCTCCTCCTTAAACGGAGGTAGGTGTGAGGGCGTGGTGCATTTACTGGACGGGGCCGGTGCGCGGTTTTCGGGACGTCCACTCCCCGCGTTCACGGGGCGGAGCGAGGCCGCCTCATCTGTCACCTCAGTTCTGCGTCCCCGCCACGCGGCTCCCATGCGCTTTGGGGTCACGGACGGTGGAGTGGGAAACTGGGCCGTCGCGAGCGGGTTGGCCCCGACTCCCTGCCCTTCTCGTGCCTTGATTCACTGAGCGGGGCGGCCGAGCCCCCACCTCGCTCCTTTATAAGGAGCGGGATGGGAGCACAGAAACCCGCACTCTCTCATCTTCTCTTTTCTTCAGCTTCTGCTCCCCTTTCTCTCATCTGCCATGGAGAAAGGGAACCCAGACCCTTCATCGGTGGCGGCGAGGGTCGCCGCCCGACAGCGCATCTCTCCCTCTTCCGCGCCTGTGGTGGCAGAGCCAGCCATGAGGGGAAGAGGGAGGGGGCGAGGTCGCGGACGAGGTTGAGGAAGAGGTCGAGGCGCTCGGGGAAGAGGCGGACGGGGCGGCGCGTCAGCTTCACCTCCGCCGGCGGCTTCTCCCCCCACGGCGGTCCATATAGGGGACGACCCTTGCGAGTTCTTCGTCAGGCTGCGCCGGGCGCCTCGTCGTCGCCTCCGGCTTCCAGCTCCGTTTGCGCGCGCGATGGAAGTGGAGCCGCCCGAGACGCTGAGACTGCACATGAGGGGCCGTGGGATCAGCGGCACGGGAGTCCGCGTTGCATTCCCAGCCCCTAATGTGATGTATCTTGATCGAGGGTGGAAGACGTTCGCCCGCATCCACATCTTGACGGAGGGGTTTACCCTCCATTTTAAGTTGATGGAGGGCGTTCTCCTCTCCGTCAAGGCCTTCGGGTGCTTCGGCACTCGGGCGAAGTGCTGCGTGGACAGCTCCTCCGACGACGAAGGCTCCTCCTCGAGCGAGAGCGACGAGGAGGGGAGCGACAGCGACGACGAGGGTAGCGGGCGGCGGGGTAGTGGGTCCGACTAGGCGTCGGGCGCCGCCTTGCGCGGCACTGGCGACTCCATCATCTGCGTCGCCGGCTTCTTGAACTCCCCGGGGTCGTCTCCTTGGGCGGCTGGTGTAGGGAGGCTGCGGAAGGGGAAGAGGGCAGGCGACAAGGCCGTCAAGCCGGAGTACGAGGGCGTGGTGCCCTCGACAGCATGGTGACGCCCTGTCGCCCCGTCTTCGAGCCCCGCTTCCGGCGCCGCCGTCGCCGTCCAGCCTTCGGACGGCCCCCGGGATGTTGCCTTGGTGTCTTCTGGCACCCGTAGCTTGCCTATGCACTCCTTTTGCCCTTTTCGCCTCCTTGACCTGCCTCCTGAAAAGGGGGACAGGAAAGGGATTACGAGCATCTTATCTTTTTAGTTTGTAAGCCTTCGGGCCTTAGCTGTATCTAGAACTTGTAATCCTCTCTTTCATGTTTTTCATCCTCTATGGACTGTACCTGAGTGGGATGTTTTTTTAATGAAAGGGGATGCTTGCCGGGTTATTTGTCTTGTGAGCTAAACCCATGCCAAGGAGCGAATCCTTGGTATCCCTCGGACAGACATTTCATCCCCCGGCAACAGACCCTGCCGCCTTCCCACGTCGCTCAACCTTTCTCACGCTTTTGATGGAGGCAGGAACGAGGTGGGTGCGGTCTCCTTGTTTCATCCCTTTGCTGCCACGACTACGACCAAACTTGGCCCCAAGAACGAGCCCCAGGGCCTAGAGTCGAGGGAGCACGGCAGTTTCCGGGAAGAAACGCGGTTTCGCATTCCCCAGTCCATAAGAGGATGCATGATGAGGGACGAAAGACTTATCTGATAGTGCAGCCCCTGGCAACTCTGGTTTGCCGTGGACAATTCTTGGCACTCACAGCCCCCAGCGATACTGGCTTGCCGGGAAGGCTTTTATCCTCAGCAGAGAACTTTGACGTTCTCGATGCCGGCTTCCGGCAAGCTGGTTGCCAGGAAGGCTTTTATCGTCAACAGAGAACTTTGACGTTCTCGATGCCGGCTTCAGGCAAGCTCGTTGCCAAGAAGGCTTTTATCTTCAGCAGAGAACTTTGACGTTCTCGATGCCGGCTTCCGGCAAGCTCGTTGCCAGGAAGGCTTTTATCTTCAGCAGAGAACTTTGACGTTCTCGATGCCGGCTTCCGGCAAGCTCATTGCCAGGAAGGCTTTTATCTTCAGCAGAGAACTTTGACGTTCTCGATGCCGGCTTCCGGCAAGCTCGTTGCCAGGAAGGCTTTTATCTTCAGCAGAGAACTTTGACGTTCTCGATGCCGGCTTCCGGCAAGCTCGTTGCCAGAAAGGCTTTTATCTTCAGCAGAGAACTTTGACGTTCTCGATGCCGGCTTCCGGCAAGCTCGTTGCCAGGAAGGCTTTTATCTTCAGCAGAGAACTTTGACGTTCTCAATGCCGGCTTCCGGCAAGCTCGTTGCCAGGAAGGCTTTTATCTTCAGCAGAGAACTTTGACGTTCTCGATGCCGGCTTCCGGCAAGCTCGTTGCCAGGAAGGCTTTTATCTTCAGCAGAGAACTTTGACGTTCTCGATGCCGGCTTCCGGTAAGCTCGTTGCCAGGAAGGCTTTTATCTTCAGCAGAGAACTTTGACGTTCTTGATGCCGGCTTCCGGCAAGCTCGTTGCCAGGAAGGCTTTTTATCTTCAGCAGAGAACTTTGACGTTCTCGATGCCGGCTTCTGGCAAGCTCGTTGCCAGGAAGGCTTTTATCTTCAGCAGAGAACTTTGACGTTCTCGATCCCGGCTTCCGGCAAGCTGATTGCCAGGAAGGCTTAGGGCGAAGAACTTCGTCGCTCTTGACACCGGCTCCCGGCAGGATCATTGCCGGAAAGGCTTATGGCGAAGAGCGTCGTCGTTCTTGACGCCGGCTTCCGGCAAGATTGTTGCCGGAAAGGCTTAGGGCGAAGAACTTCGTCGCTCTTGACACCGGCTCCCAGCAGGATCGTTGCCGGAAAGGCTTATGGCGAAGAGCGTCGTCGTTCTTGACGCCGGCTTCCGGCAAGATCGTTGCTGGAAAGGCTTATGGCGAAGAACTTCGTTGTTCTTGACGCCGGCTCCCGGCAAGGTCGTTGCCGGAAAGGCTTATGGCGAAGAACTTCGTCGTTCTTGACGCCGAAGATATTGGCCCTAAGGGCGTTGCCAGCCCCCGGGCCATAACTGCGTTCAAACATAGCAAGTGATTAGCATCCGAAGTGCACTCAACTTGCTCACAAATTTCGACTTTTGCTGCATATTCCCTATGCCTGCTGGAATGCTTTCCGGTGCGTACGATCCAGCCAGTAGCGCTTGAGGGAACGGGCCCTTAGCGGCTATTCGGGAACAACGCCTCCCGGAAAGGTTTACCTTCTTGGTTCTAGCGCAACCGCACAAGTTGCCGAGCGGACTCGAGGCAACATGGAGCGCAACTAGCCCCGAGAAGGCTCCTCGGCACACAGGTCTATGCAGAAATCTCAAATAAATAGCGGATGCTATCTTCCTGTTCAACCCCTCTTTGTACGTCCACCCTACGCTTTCTAGGGAAACTTTCCGGTGCAGGCACCCTTGCCGCGAGCGCCGAGTGCGGAACTTCAGTAGCCTGCTGGCGGGGTCGCTACCGACAAGCAATCTTGTCGCAACTAGTTGCAGCTCGCTTAAGTTGTTGAGCGGACTCGAAAACAAAGTAAGGGCGCTAGCGGCTCACTTAAGTTGCTGAGCGGACTCGAAGCAAAGTAAGGGCGCTAGCAGCTCACTTAAGTTGTTGAGCGGACTCGAAACAAAGTAAGGGCGCGACTAGCTACGAGTTGATTCCTCCGCGCACAGGTTTTCCGTACAAAGAACAAGATCTCTGAGGCGGATAACCTTATATAGTAAGGAAATATCTAAAGTTTTGCATGACTTAGCTTTTCCCGTCGCCGCACTAGCGTCGTTCTTTTGCTCGCCCGCTCCTTGGGAGCCATGACGATGAAGATTTAGCTTGCGTGCACGCCGGATCGGGTTCGCACGATCTCGACGCCCCCTACCTGGCGCGCCAGAGATGTCGGGGGCGATGCTGATTCCCGCCAACACCTATTGGGACAGGGCCCCTTTCGGTTCGGTGGGGGGCGGAGAGCGCACAAAGAGCGGATCGAGGCAGTGCACGCGAGGCGATTTTACCCAGCTTCGGGCCGCACGGATGCGTAAAACCCTACTACTGCTTGTTAGTGTATATTGGATTCTTGCTCAGGAGCGATGGATGCTGCCAGACTGAGCGTGGGAGTGTTCCTGGTGTTCAACGAGCCGAACTGGCCGAGCCTCTGAACTCCCGGCCCCTGGAACCCCTCTACGTTGCGCTTGGGCCTCCTTTTATACTCTCAAGGGGTCACCGACAGGGGGCAACGTAGACAAGAAGGGTAAAAATGGAAAAGGATGCGGTAGGTGCAGCTACCGCTACTGTGGATACAGTGCACCCTACCTAACTCTGACGGCAGGGGACAAGGGCATTAAATGCCTGTCTGAGTCTCCTAAACAGTGTAAAAAGTGACTGTTAGGAGTGCCACCGTTTGCCACGATGGGCTTCTCTTCATCTCTGCTTGCCACCACGTACCCCTAGCTGCACGGCCTCCCGCCACGTGTGCTTGGGAGAGTCCCAGAGCGACACGTTAGCAGGTGAGCTGGAGCGCGGGCACGAAGTGGGGGTTTCCCGCGGCAAGCTCCTTGCCGCGGCTGTCGTCTTGTCGTGTCCGGAAGCTTGTCGCTCGCCGGATCTTGCCGGGACGCAGGTCGTGTCGCGGCAAGCTTTCTTGGTATGCCTTGAGTGGCCTTCCCGGCAAGCTCCTCTTGCCGGGGTCTTGTCTCTTCCCGGCAAGCTCCTCTTGTCGGGGCCTTGGTGGGCCTTCCCGGCAAGCTCCTCTTGCCGGGGCCTTGGTTTGAGTACTTTGTTCTTGAATGGTCTTCAAGGGAACCACGGAGGGTCCTGGCGGTCACCCGGCAAGCCTTGCCGCGGGGCGCTGCAACTGCCCGTGCACGAGTTCGCGGTAATAGGGTACCCCTACTCTAGTACACCGACAGCGTTGAAAATTATTTTACTGGGTACTAGAAATGTTCTAAGCCCACATAAATATTTTCAGTTCGAACGGACGCCGAAAAATATCGTCGTGAATAGTGAAAGTGCTGTTTAGGATATTTATGGAAAGCCACCTTTTGGGGCTTTTCCCAAAAGGCGTCTAGAAGGACTTGGGGATCAAGGAACCAGCTTTGGGGGGCCCCATGAAGGTGGGACGTTGGAGGGTGCAGCTCCTCCATGGAGCTCCACTTGTCATCCCTTTATGCCCTTGTCCTTTTATGTGTGACATAAAGTGTGGGCATTTTGGGTTTTTCATGTTTCCCCCTACCCCTTGGGGTTTCCTATAAATAGAGGTGGAGAGGAACTCTCCACACTCACTCCTTACTCTCATACAAATGCCATGCATGATCTGGCTCTCTCTCTCTCTCTCCCTCCCAGCGAAATAGTTTCGTAGAGCCAGAAGGCTGTCTGGGTTCTGGCAGGAACTAGTTCTGGACGGCGAAGCCCTGCCAGATAGATGACACTGTATGTGTGCAACCCCGTAGAGAGGTCGTAGTTTCGATCCTTTTTCCCGAGGGGCTGTTTTGAGAGTGCCTCCCAAAGGGCTGTCCAAGTGACGGTCCGAGTTCTGTGAGTCCCCCTGAAGGGCTGTCCGAGTGACCGTCCGAGTTTTGAGGGTCCTCCCAAAGGGCTGTCCGCGACACCGTCCGAGGGACTGTCCGACCGCCTCACGGAGGGCTGTCCATGGGGTGGATGAGGGTATACATCCTCGCGGTTGGGAGGTTGTAAATCCTAGCTGCGGGGATCTGCACCGCCGTTCGTCATCGACTCTACTTTCACTGCGCTACGAGTCGGTAATGAAAAAGATCAAACCATGTATGCAGTCTCCATAGTGGTCCTGGGCTGGTGCGTAGGTCCGAATTTTTTTGTTTTCTACTGCGTTACCCTACAGTGAAACCTATGGCCCCGGGTCTATTTTCCATCATATAAGTTTCCAATCTATTTTACTTTGCAATCTTTACTTTCAATCTATATCATAAAACTACCAAAAATATTTATCTTATTATCTCTATCAGACCTCACTTTTGCAAGTGGTCGTGAAGGGATTAACAACCCCTTTATCACGTTGGTTGCAAGGTTCTTATTTTTTTGTGTAGGTGCGAGGCGACTTGCGTATAGTCTCCTACTGGATTGAAACCTTGGTTCTCAAAAACTGAGGGAAATACTTGCGCAACTTTGCTGCATCACCCTTTCCTCTTCAAGGGAAAACCAACGCAGTGCTCAAGAGGTAGCAAGGAGGATTTCTGGCGCCGTTGCCGGGGAGGTTGCATCAAGTCAAGACATACCAAGTACCCATCACAAACTCTTACCCCTCGCATTACATTATTTGCCATTTGCCTCTCGTTTTCCTCTCCCCTACTTCACATTTTCCTTTTCTTCGCCCCTCTTCCATTCGTCCTTCTGTTTGCTCGTGTTACCATGTGCCTTCTATCTTCTTGCATCTTTGCTTGCTAAAAAATCTATTGATATGGATCCACTTAAAGTGTTCTACTTGGATCATCTTCGATCCTTATGCGCTCGTGCTGAAACCCCAACTAGACTAGTTGATGGGAAATCTTTAGATGAGCATGCTCATTTTGTGCGTCATCGTTTGTCTGAAAAGGGGAAGCTATTATGGTATCAAATAAATATTTTGCTATGCTATGCTTGGCATCTTTGTGAAATTTATGACTTTACTTGTTGCTCTAAGAACCCTAAAACGCACCTTCCTTACCTATGTGAGTTTAATGATAATGAAATCTTATCTTCTTATGGAAAGGGTATTTATAGTTACTATGATATCGAACAAATTGAAGAATTTGTCATTTTTAATGGTGCTCATGAAGTTGCTTCTTTGATTGAAAAGTATGATATTACTCTCTACAAGTCTGAAAATTCCGACATACTTAAATATTGCTATGAAAACTATGCTCACAATGCCTATGTTAAGGAATTTATTGAGAGAATGACCATTGCTTTAGAAGAAAATAATGATATGCACGAATCTATAGATAATTATGTTTCCGATGATTTGATTGAAATATTCCTTGATGAACATGATGCTTGCTATTCTTATAGCCATGATGCCAATATTTATGGAGATGAATTTGCTATAGTTCCTTATGTTAAACACAAGATTATTGCTATTGCAACCATACTTGATAGTTCCTTGAATCAAAAGCAAGATTGCAATGTTTTTAATATAAATTCTATTGATGTAAATTGTGCTAATAATATGTAACCCTAAGCTTGGGGATGCTATTTTTGCTATGTCTACTACTTCTTGCAATGCTCATGATTGGGGTGATTCTTCTTATGATCTTGAAAATTTATTTAAGCCCCATGATGAATATGAGATTGATAATAGTGTTTGCAATATTATTGAAAGTGGGTTTGGAAGAGTGTCAACTTTAGATCCCACATATTTGGAGAATGATCAATCTTATGAAATTTTTGATAAAAGTGGGTTTGGAGAGGTCATGACTTTAATTAATGTTAATCCCACTATTTTGGAAGAGTGTCAACTTTGCATACATGTGGATCGTGTTGAACATATTTTATGTGATACCTATTTTGTCGAATTTGCTTATGATACCACATGTAATTATTACGAGAGAGGAAAATATGATTGTAGAAATTTTCATCTTACTAAATTACCTCTCGTTATGTTGAGATTGCTATTGTTTCTTTCCGCTTCCTTGCATATGCTAGTTTATGCTTGCTATGATAATTTGTTTGCCTATATGATGCCTATGCATAGGAAGTATGTTAGACTTACATGTGTTTTTCACGTGTTTCGTGATGCTCCTTGTGCTTCAATTCTTGTCTTTCATGTGAGCATCATTGAAATTATCAATGCCTAGCTAGGGGCGTTAAACGGTAGCGCTTGTTGGGAGGCAACCCAATTTTATTTTTGTTTCTGTTTAGTAATAAATAATTAATCTAGCTTCTGTTTAGATGTGGTTTTATGCTTTTATTAGTGTATGTTCCAAGTAGAACCTTTGGAAAGACTTGGGGGGAGTTTTTGCGATCTTGCTGTAAAAAACAAAAACTTTAGCGGTCACAAGATTTGCTGCCATTTTTTTACTGGAGAGTGAGATTAGGTTGATTATTTTTGAATATGATTAATAGACAAATTCCTCACGTCCACTAATTTATTTCAGAGTTTTTGGGGTTACAGAAGTATTCTAAACATACAGATTACTACCGACTGTTCTGTTTTTGACAGATTCTGTTTTTCGTGTGTTATTTGCTTATTTTGATGAATCTATGGCTAGTATCTGGGGGTATGAACCATAGAGAAGTTGGAATAAAGTAGGTTTAACACCAATATAAATAAAGAATGAGTTCATTACAGTACCTTAAGTGGTGGTTTGTTTTCTTATACTAACGGAGCTCATGAGTTTTTTCTGTTGAGTATTGTGTTGTGAAGTTTCCAAGTTTTGGGTAAAGATTTGATGGATTATGGAATAAGGAGTGGAAAGAGCCTAAGCTTGGGGATTCCCAAGGCACCCCAAGGTAAAATTCAAGGACAACCAAAAGCCTAAGCTTGGGGATGCCCCGAAAGGCATCCCCTCTTTCGTCTTCGTCCATTGGTAACTTTACTTGATGCTATATTTTTATTCACCACATGATATGTGTTTTGCTTGGAGCGTCTTGTATGATTTGAGTCTTTTTTTAGTTTACCACAATCGTCCTTGCTATACACACATTTTGGAGAGACACACATGAATTAGAATTTATTAGAATACTCTTTGTGCTTCACTTATATCTTTTGAGCTAGATAATTTTGCTCTAGTGCTTCACTTATATATTTTCAGAGCACGGTGGTGGTTTTCTTTTATAGAAATTATTGATCTCTCATGCTTCACTTATATCATTTTGAGAGTCCTCTAGAACAGCATGGTAATTTGCTTTGGCTATAAAATTAGTCCTAATATGATAGGCATTCAAGATGGGTATAATAAAAACTATCATAAAAAGTGCATTGAATACTATGAGAAGTTTGATACTTGATGATTGTTTTGAGATATGAAGATGGTAATATTAGAGTCATGATAGTTGAGTAGTTGTGAATTTGAGAAATACTTGTGTTAAAGTTTGTGATTCCCATAGCATGCACGTATGGTGAACCGTTATGTGAAGAAGTCGGAGCCTGATTTATTTATTGATTGTCTTCCTTATGAGTGGCGGTCGGGGACGAGCGATGGTCTTTTCCTACCAATCTATACCCCTAGGAGCATGCGTGTAGTACTTTGTTTCGATAACTAATAGATTTTTGCAATAAGTATGTGAGTTCTTTATGACTAATGTTGAGTCCATGGATTATACACACTCTCACCCTTCCACCATTAATAGCCTCTCTAGTACCGTGCAACTTTCGCCGGTACCGTAAACCCATCATATACCTTCCTCAAAACAGCCACCATACCTACCTATTATGGCATTTCCATAGCCATTCCGAGATATATTGCCATGCAACTTACCACCGTTCCCTTTGTTATGACACGCTTCATCATTGTCATATTGCTTTGCATGATCATGTAGTTGACATCGTATTTGTGGCAAAGCCACCTTTATAATTCTTTCATACATGTCACTCATGAGTCATTGCACATCCCGGTACACCGCCGGAGGCATTCACATAGAGTCATATTTTGTTCTAAGTATCGAGTTGTAATTTTTCGAGTTGTAAGTAAATAAAAGTGTGATGATCATCATTATTAGAGCATTGTCCCATGTGAGGAAAGGATGATGGAGACTATGATTCCACCACGAGTCAGGATGAGACTCCGGACAAAAAAAAGAGAAAGGCCATAAAAAAGAGAAGGCCCAAAAAAAGAGAAAAAATGAGAGAAAAAGAGAGAAGGGACAATGTTGCCATCCTTTTACCACACTTGTGCTTCAAAGTAGCACCATGATCTTCATGATAGAGAGTCTCTTATGTTGTCACTTTCATATACTAGTGGGAATTTTACAATATAGAACTTGGCTTGTATATTCCAATGATGGGCTTCCTCAAAATGCCCTAGGTCTTCGTGAGCAAGCAAGTTGGATGCACAACCACTTAGTTCTTTTATTGAGCTTTCTTACACTTATAGCTCTAACGTTTGGAGTGTTTGTGTTAGGCCAGAAATCTACACCAGGAACAGGGTATATAACTTGTTTGTTGTCTCCAAATAAAGTGGCTTCTTGAAAAACTCATTGACATAGTCCCCATGATGCAACTTTTGCTTTGTCATTACAGATATGCCATGACTGCAAGGTACACCAGTCATGTTCCATCTCTTGCAGTCACATGTATACCCTTCCATGTCCAACACAATACTATTTTTCTTTGCTAGTAACTTGCCAAATTGTTGGACTAGCTCTGTCAGCCTGGCAATACTTGGCATACTGCTTGTTCTCTTCTAAAATCTCTGAGTAGGTAGGTGTGATTGTCCACCTGCTAGTCTGTAACTTCTCCCTAGTTTGTTGCCTCTTGATCATTTGCTTGGTCCTAATCCCTTCAAATATTGTCCTTATTGGTTTGGCCCTAACTTCCAGTATCATCTTGTTGAAGACTTCACTAAGATTGTTCACAACTAAATCTGTTTTGCAAGTATGATCCATAGCAAACCTAGCCCAAGTAGAGACCTCAATTTTTTTGAGCCATTTCCAAGCATCCTCAGTCCGTGCTTTCAGCTCTGCCATCCCTAGTTCATGCCCATGTTTAGTGTAGGAGTAGCTAGCCTTGTCAATACACTTCTTTAGTTCCTGGCCTCTAAACCCAACAAATTGGAAGTTTGCATATATGTGCCTAAGACAATACCTTTGAGGTGAATCAGGGCATACCTCATTTATTGCCTTAAGCAAGCCATGTACATTCACAGATTATTAGTACAACTGAACATAATGAAATAATTCAAAAAGTAATAACAACTAAATTGCTCAATGAAATTCTTCCCAACCTTTCGACTGTCAAATATGATAGTGTATGTTCCAAATTTGTTGCCACTGCCAATGCAACTTCTCAATTGAGTTAAAAACCAATTCCAACTATCACCATCTTCCTTGTCAACCACACCAAACGCTATAGGATAAATATTGTTGTTTCCATCCCTTCCCATGGCTGCAAGAATTTGCTATCCAGTGGTTAACTTGATGAAGCATCCATCAAGACCTATAAATGGTCTGCAACCATTAAGGAAACATTCCTTTGAAGCTGCTAAACAGTAGAACATATACTTGAATCTAGGAGTAGGTGTTGGGTTGTCTGGATCTTCAAATGTTGTTACTATACACCTGCTACCTGGGTTTGTGTCAAGAACTGCTTGAAGATAATCCCTGAGCCTCAAGTACTGCTTCTTGTGGTCACCTTGAACTACATCAACAGCCTTCCTCCTTGCCCTATATGCCACACTTCTTGATACATCCACTGAAAACTTAGTCTTGGTCTTCTTAATTAATGCATCCACAGGAGATCTAATGTCTTCTCTCAATGTTGCATGTACTGACCTTGACATCCACTTAGTAGTAACCTTTGTGGACTCTGCACATGCTCCACAAGTGTGCAACATATCACACTTCTTGATGGAGAATGTTTTTTCATGAGCTAACTTAGAGGCACATATATAAAAATCACATCCCTGAGCTCTCTCTGAGCACCAAACAATAATCTTATCTGGGGCATTTCTGTGGTAATGAAAATTTCTCAAAGTCCTAATGTGAAAATCCCTAAGTGCATCTCTGAACTCATACACAGTGGTGAAGCACAAGCCCTTACAGAACTGTTCTACTGGTCCTTGAAGTTTGTGATCATACCATATCCTATCTTTCAACTTCTTACTCCTTCTCTTCCTATCAGTTGGTAGTTTATAGGATCCTTCAGGCTCATCTTCTTCATCACTGATGCCATAATCACCAGGGAAACATTTTTCATCTACTTCAGGGAACCAATCTGCTTTCTCCTTCTTCTCAACCTCATGGTGGGATCTACTGGTTGGACCAGGTTTTCTCACTACCTTCAGTTTCTGTACCACTGTTATATCTTGTTTTGCAGCTTCATCTTTAGAGGAATACTGTCACTGAAAATCCACATTGTTCCCATCTGAACCTGAATTTGCAGCTTCATCATCAGAAACAAATTTAGACACATCAGTGTCACCTTCAAAATGGTTAAGGTCAGCTTCTCTCCGCACCATGCCTTTCTTTAGCTCTTCCTTTCTGTCCATGCTTATATCCACCACCTTAGTGCAACTTTGTTGAGTGTTAATGCAATGTTCATCAAAATAATTGTCTCTGTTTTCATCTGCATTACATGCCTCAAGAGCTCCCACTACTCTTATGTTTGGAAACTTTTCATTATGAGAGTGGATCAACATCTGCTGCACATCATCTTCACAACATATTTGATCTAAACCTTCTAATCCTTTCTCCTCATCAAATACATAGTACATATAATCATCAGCCACAAAGCCCTCACTCCCAATAAGAGAAAACATTGTCAAATATGATATGTCTGACAGGTACAGATTTCGAACCACAGAATCTCTAGCATTGAAATGGAACCAAATTGCCCACTTTGGGTCATCAATTCTGAAAATTATTTAATGAGTAACCTTTATTAACTGAAAACTGGATAATTGAACCTAAGTATGCACAATATTGAGTTTCTGTCAAACTATTTTTTAGTTTCTTATACAATTTAAAATCTCTGAATCTAATAGATGGAGTGAGATGACGTACCTATCGCCGCCCGCAGAACGTGGAAGCTTCCACCGACCTTGACCTGTGCTTCTTGTCATCGATGGTGGTCGTGTCGGTGCCGACCAAACCAACCTCTATGAAGGATGAGATTCAGACTAAGAAGGCTATTGCGCCGCGCTGCCGAGCATGTCCGGGGGTATGCCTAAATTGCCGTCGGAGTTTGCGTCCACAGCCGCCATGGCTGGCGACGGCTAGGGCTAGGGAGGAGCTCGAGGGAGAGTGAGAGAGGGTGGGGGACGGAGAGCCGGCCGGCCAGGTTTGACCTGGGCCGACCAGGTGTGACCGAGCGGCAGCTCTAACGGCTGCACACACGCGCCGTTAGCCATTAGGCCACCCGCCAGCCTGGAACATGGGCCCCTGCTGTCTGAATCATGGTTAAATCGGTCAAAACGACCATTCCGTCAACTTGGTAGTTTTTAGTCATGGGATTAAGTTTTTTTGGTAGTTTTCTGCCACTTTTAAAAAAGTGGTAGTTCTCTGGGACGCGAACCCCTAAAGTGGTCCATGAAGACATGCCTCTAATAGAAATTTCATAAAGCGCAACACACACACGAACAGAAAAACAAATAGGAAGATAAGAGTGAGAGGAATATCATTTGATTGAAACACACAGAGATACAGGCACGAGCAAGCAATTCGGTGGTGGCATCAGACATCACCAAATAATTAGAAAAATTCCATGGATGCATCGGTTCCACGATGTGGTGATGCTGACCGTCGATGAGACCACACACTTTTTAGCATGTTGCGTCGACGAGGATCGGAACGTTGCAGGTGGTGGCGGTTGCCACGTTGAGGCCTTCCTCTCCACCGGCAACCTAACGAGATGAGAGGGCCTTGGCGAGGAGATGGAGAAGATGGCTCGTGCGTCTCCAAGGAAAATGCCGCTCCAATAAGTCGCGAGAGAGATGAAGCGGTAGGACTATGTTAAAGATTTAGCTACTGGCCACTAATTACCATATATTGTTTATATGATTGCTAATTGCCATAAGATTTAGCCGGAGATTGCCACTTGCCATAAGATTTAGCCGCTGATTGTTGATTGCCTATTATTGTTAATATATATAATTGCATTGTGTCATAATTTATTTGGTTAGCCAATAAATAAAGCAATTAAAGCGCGGTAGAAAATCTGGTGATGTGAGAAAAATCAGATGGGATAGGAAAATCAGTACCGAGAGGTACGAATGGAAGGTTGGAAAAAATGCAAAGACGTGAGGGAGAACCTTACGTTTCTTGTAGGTAGTAGAGAGTCACTATCGTGGATTTTTCATGGCAGATGTCCTAGTGAAAGGACTTAGGTGTGGAGCCATCGCAACTAGGTTAGCTTGAAGGGGTTGAACTGGACAAAAGGACACAAGGAGTTTACCCAGGTTCGGCCCCTCTCAACGATGAAAAATACTACATCCGGCTTCCAGTTGTATTGCTTGAGTTTCGATTACAAGGGAGCGAATACGCTTGACCTATTTCTCGATCGATTGTTTCTTGAGTTAACCCGCCGCCGGGTCTCGCCTTTATATACATAGGCAAAGACGCGGAGGCTTACAGAGTCCCGGCTGGCTCACACAACGTGATCGGCTCGGCTTGTAAATAGTCACGCCTTACATAGCAAGTCCTACTATGGCGGTTCACAACCTGGTCCTGGGCCTTCAATAGGCCTGCCTCCATAAGCCGTCGTCTTCTTAACTCTCCCTAGGCCTTCACTACAAAAAAAGACACATCTGTGACATTTTGGGCCGAACAAATTTTTTTCTGTCATACATATGACACTTCTATGACGATAATTGTGACAAAACCCGGTATCATCATAGATGTGGTGGGCTCCTACTTCTACGACAAAAAATCATGACAGAAAATGGGCTTTTCGTCCTGGGCGGGCCGGAGATGTAGCTGCATGACATTCTTTGGGCCTTCCATGATTGAAAAAACTGCGGTAGAAGCAAGGGGGAGGAAAATTTCGGGGAGTTCCCGATTACGGTGGGAGATCGAGGGCCGAGCGATGCACGTTTCTCTCGTACACGTACACGTGTGTGTGCGAGGCCTTGGCTCTAACTGAACCCGAGCGAGGCGTTGGGCTCTAACTGAACCCGAGTGATTGCACTGCAGGCTACGCGTTACTGAACCCGAGCGATCGATCGATGGATGTTAACAGAACCTGATCGAGTGATTCCTTCGCTACTGCTGCTAACGGAAGCTGATCGATGTTGCCTCTGGGATGAACAGTGAGCATTGCGGGGGGGGGGGGGTTTGGATGAACAGTGAGCGGTGGCATTGCCGCTGGATGAACATGACCTCGTGGTGTGGTGGAGGGTTGGATGAACAGTAGACGGTGGAGGGGTGCCCGTGGAGGGGGTGGTTGAACAGGACCCCGTGATGTGGAGGGCTGGATGAACAATAGACGGTGGAGGGGTACCCGTCGTGGGGTGGTTGAACAGTAGCCAGTGGAGTAGCGCGCGGTGGAGGTTCGATGAACAGGAGCCCGTGGAGGCTGGAGGAGGTCGACGGTGGAGATGAACAGTATCCCGTGGAGTCCCGTTTTGCGGTACGCCACACCCCTCCGATGAACAGGACCTCCGTTTCGACCATAGCGCTCCAACACAAGTCCGTTTCGTCCGTTTTACGGTACGCCACACCCCTCCCGATCAACAGGACCCCCGTTTCGACCATAGGAGGTCCGTTTCCTCTGTTATGCGATACGCCAGACCCCTCTGGATCAACAGGACCCCATTCCGAACGTAGGAGGTCCGTTTCCTCCGTTGTGCGTTACCCCATGCCTCGTTTCCATCGCCTGTTCCGTCCAAGCCCTCCCGATGAACACGACCACGCATTCCGTTCCGACCCAGCTGGTTGGCCCCCACGCGTTCCGTTGCCTCCCAATGAACACGACACATTCTATTGCCTCCCCATGAACACGACACATTCTGTTGCCTCCCCATGAACACGACGACGACGTTGTTTCTCCGTTCCGACCCAGCCATGTACACGAGCCCTAGCCGTACGTATGCGCGAGGCGTTTGAGACCCCGCCCGTATGTACACATACGTGGCTGTATTTTCTTTCTTGCACCCTGGCCTCTATACGTACGTGTACATGCTACGTGTGTGCCTCTACTATGACACGTACGCGCCTCTACTAAGACACATGCGCGCCTCTACATCCACCAGTATATATGTACGTACACGTTCGCGACCAGAATGACAACGGTACGTACGCTTCGACCAGGTGGGTCCCGACTGTCACGCACTTCCTTGCGTGCGAAGATGTAGCTGGTGGGTCCTAGCAGTCAGGGGGGCCAATCGTTTTTTTACCCGAATGCACTTCCTTGCATGCGAAGATGTAGCTGGTGGGTCCCAGCAGTCAGGGGGCGAATCATTTTTTTGCCCGGACGCACTTCCTTGCGTGTGAAGATGTAGCTGGTGGGTCCCAGCAGTCAAGGGGAAATGTTTTTTCGTGAAATACGGTGGCCCGTCCGGTGGGTCCCCGCTGTCAGGTGGAGGAATCATTATTTTGCGCGTAATAAGGAGGCACTTCCTTGCTGCGGCCGTGGACCCAGCTGTCAGCCTCTCCACGTATAGTCCACGTCCGATGGAAGTCGTTCCTTGACCACATTGACCACACCGCGCCGAGAGCACCACGGTGGTGGACGACGGCGAGGACTAGGAAGGGGACGACTCGGAGCCGGGGAAGACGCAGCAGTGGATGCCCACATGAAGAGGAGTAGGAGGGTTCACTCGTTCGGCTGCGGTGTGAGGCTGCAGTCGCCGCAGAATAACAAGGGGTGTGGGTGAGTAGAGGGATGGCCTGGCCAGTGGTGGGAGTAGTAGGGGGCAGTGAGGCCACCGTGGCATCATAGCCGGCCACGGGAGGCAGGAGCATGCGGCACGATCGGCGCTGGTTTGGGCGGCCGGAGCAAGAAGACTAGAGGTTGAAGAAGCACTACGGCCGTTGGATGAACATCGTACGATAACAGGAGCTAGAATCATTCATATTGACTAAGTTGACAAAGCCCTCCGTCCCCGTCAACTTGGTAGGCCCACAAGTCAGCCTTCCACTATGCTGGGTTCCAGCTGGCAGGGGGAATATTCATTTTTTGTGCGTAATAAGGAGGCACTTCCTTGCGTGCGAAGATAGCTGGTGGGTCCGACATGTCAGCGGGGGGCACGTTATTTTCGCGAAATACAGAGGCCCTTCCAGTGGGTCCCAGATGTCAGGTGGAGGAATCATTATTTTGCGCATAATAAGGAGGCATTTCCTTGTGTGCGGCCATGGACCCAGTTGCAGCCTCTCCACGCACATTCTACTTCCGATGGTGTCGTTCGTTGACCACGCCGCGCCAAGCGCATCCAAGGTGGTGGAGGACGGCGAGGCCCCGGACAGCAACGAGCCGGAGATGGGAAGACGCGGGAGTAGAGTCACAGATGGAGAGGTGTACAAGGGTTAACTGGTTATAGTGTTGTGTGGTTCGGCAGTCGGTGGAGAAGAACATGAGGTGTGGAGGGGTGGGGATGGCCTGGCCAACGGTGGAGTAGCGCTTCATAGCGAAGCATGCTAAGCAGAGCTGCTAGCAGCAGGAGGCGGGAGGTGGTCCCGGCGGCGCTGGAGGAAGAAGATGAGAGATTGAAGATGGATGCCGGTCGTTGGATGTAAATCCAACGGCTAACATGCCAGAATCATTTGTTGACTAAATTGACAACGACTTGTGTTGGCTTCGACCTATTGGGCCACATTTCAGCCTCCAAAAATGTGGCACGTATTCAACCCATTTTTTCAGAATTTACAGTCTTTTTTTACGCGGTAGAATTTACAGTCAATTTGATCTTTTTTTGAATTACATCCATTAGCTGGGTTGGGTGAACAAATAATGTAGCATCCATGCGGCCCATTTATTTTATTTCCTAAAAAATTACAGGCCATTTGCACTTTCTCAAAATACATGATTTTGCTGGGCTGATTCTAATTATAATGTTGGGTTGGGCCAGCAATGTTATCAAAAAAAAAGGGGCTGAGCATTTTGTTATAAATATATTTAAATAATAAGTGATATTATTACATTCGTCCTTAAATCTTACCAAGCTTTTGTACACAATCACTAGGATTTTCGTGCCAAAACAATTCAGGATTTTATTTATTAAGAAATTATTTTTATAAGTTAATAAGATGTGGGATATTGTTTTCTTACATATGTAAGTATCTGTTAAATATATGATGACAATAAAAATAATATATAATAACATATAAAATAATTTTTTTAGAAAAACAGGGAGCATCTCCCCGGTTCCATTGCTGAGAACGAAACCACAACATATTCTGATACAGCAGCTCAAAGAGCAGTTCGAAAGCAAAGGTAGAAAAGCTACAAACTAGGGGGGTGGATGAACAAGTTCTCTGAATAACACAAATCACCCGAGCGGTGCCAAAGGCAGAGCGGATAGAGCACTCAAATGACACAAGGAGGGTCCAGCGAAGCCTTCATGGTCTTCAGCCGAGGGGCCGTGTCAGCCTGCGGCGACCAGTAAGCAAGCGGAGACACCGGGCTGGAAGGCGTAGCATGGTGGATGTCCCTCTTTTTCGGCGCCAGGTGCCCATCATCTTCATCAGAGATCTTGAGACGAGCCCACGGGTCCAGCCCCAGAGCAGGTCGAGCCTTGTTCAGCCACAAGTGATCGCCAACGGTTTCTGGAGGGATCTTGTTAGGGTTTCCACGAAGCTCATCAACTTGTCCTTGTCCGATCCGGAGGAGAGAATCGCCCAGTTCCTCACCATGTTCCTGATCAACCTCAAGACCTGCGGAATGGAAATCCAGGAGGTGTTACTGAAAATCATAGCATTTCTATATTTCCAGAGGCACCAAAGGACAGCTGAGCTAACAGTATTTAAAACTGAGCACTTTTTGGTAGCAATCCAGAATCTGGCGACAGATTCGAAGGATGAGCCAATCTGACTAGAGAAATATTCCTCAATGTGGGCCCAGAGATGTTTAGCAACTATACATTCAAAAAATAGGTGAGAACAAGACTCTTGTTCCAAGCAGTAAACACAATCAAGGGGTTTGATGATGTGTCTCTTCCTAAGGTTATCCCTAGTCATCAATTTGTTTTTGGAGAGAAGCTAGAGAAATACATGAATTTTAGGGGGAACTCTCAATTTCCAGACAGCAGGGATAAACACGGGTTGAACCCCTCTAAAGTTGATAACATGATAGAGGGAGCTGGAGGAATACTTCCCCTTATTGTCCAGCTGCCAAATCAGGGCATCCGGCTCGGCAGTAAAGGTAATGCTTTTGGCAATTTCCTCCAACTGGAACCATTGTTCCATGAGACTATCACTAAAGTTCCTTCTAAAAGAGAGTTTTAGGCATTGACCGTCCCAAACTTCATTGACACTTTTGTTAAGCTCATTGCAGACAGAGTAAATAGGCCAAAATTGGACTGCTAGGGGGGATGTGCCAAACCAAGTATCTTCCCAGAACCTGGTTCTGCTCCCATCCCCTATGTTCCATCTGTAGCCAAATTTCACAGCATGCATAATAGATTTTAATCCTTTCCAGAATCTAGAGGTCTTAGGGTTGGAGGAAGGGACAAAAATATTAGGTTTATTTCCTAGGTATTTATGGGCAATAAGAAGCTTCCAGGGTTTCAGGTCTTCCTCATAGAATCTTTTAATCCAAGACCCTAGAAGACAGATGTTAATTTCTTGGAGGTTAGGTATGCCTAGGCCTCCAAAATCTTTTTTCATAGAGACTAGGGCCCAATTAGCAAGGTGTAGCTTCCTATTTCCCTCAAAATCATTCCACAAGCAATGAGACATCTGAGAATTGATGAGGTTCACTGCCCATTTAGGGAACTTGAAGAAGGAGAGGAGATACACTGGAATGCTAGCCAAACAAGCTTGTATGAGGATCAATCTACCTCTGTAAGAGAGAAGTTTGCCCCTCCACCCAGCAATCCTTTTAATGATTTTATCCAGAAGGGGTTGGATATCCTCTCTCCTCAGTTTATCATAGTGGAGAGGGATACCTAGGTACTTAATGGGGAAGTTACCTTTATTACAGACTAGAATAGAGAGGAAGTCAGCTAACTCCTGATCATCCATGTTGATAGGGATGAGTTCACTTTTAGAGTAGTTGATTCTCATGCCTGAGACTTGTTCAAAACAGGTTAGAACAGTTTTCAGATTGCTAGCATGTGTGGAGTCATTGTCTAAGAAAAGGATGGTATCATCTGCATATTGAAGGCAGATGATGCCACCAGGGCAGACCTCAGGACAGAGCCCTGCAATCAGACTATGATCAGCAGCTTTGCTCAGCATTTTAGTAAGAACGTCCACTACTAAATTAAACAAAAGCGGGGAGATGGGGTCACCTTGCCTAAGGCCTTTACCAGCAAGGAAAAAATCACTTTCACAGTTATTTAACTTGACCCCAACAGACCCCCCATGAGTAAGTTGCTGGATCCAACTAGTCCATTTACCCCCAAAACCTCTAAGCTCCAGGAGTTTCATAAGGAAATCAAGGTCAACTTTATCGAAGGCAGTCTAAACTAGAACTACCATCTAGAGAAAAATTCTCACAAACAGAGCCTTCAGATCTGTTTTGGTGAGGGTAAATAAAGGAAGAGCATTCAATGCCATCATTAAGAGAAGTAACATCTACACCAATCTTAGCAGCAATGGCATTGAAGGAAGGATCATTAAAGTTGGAGAAGGAAGTGTGTTTCATACCCTGGGGTTTTTGCACTTCCAGGTTCTGAACCTCTTTGAGCTGTTGAGCCTTTTCAATAATGGTTCTCTTGTCACCAGCTACCCTGGCACTGGTTCTGGTGGCTTGAACAGGACCCCATTTGGGAAGGTGCTTCTCCTTAGGAAGGGCAGGGAAGTCAGAGTTGTATTTTGAGTCCAAATTGTCTGGGAGTTCAGTTGTTTCAACAAGTGCCTCTTGATCCTCTTGTAGATCTACAGAACCTTCTAATTCCATCAGATCATCATCTTCCAGGAGCTCCATTTCCCTGAGGAGGTTGAATCCATCAGTTTCATCAAGCACAGAATTCAAGATCTTTTCCTGGATGCTGAGTTGAGGAGTGTATGGAGAATCAGGGAGGTGTGTCTTGAGGACTGAAGTGGGTGTAGTTTCTCCAAGCATCTGATTGTGGCCAAAAGACTGTCCTCTGATGTTAGGGGCCCCAGAATTGGCAGCAGGCCCTTTATCTGATTCAGATCTAGAGCTCCTGTTGGATTCAGCATCTTCAGTAAGATTGGTACCAGTTTCAGCTGCAGAGACATATGTACCAGCAGAGAGGTTGGTGGAGGTGCCAGTTTCAGTGGGGGTTAAGGACTCCACCTCAATGAGTAGCCTGTAGATTTTGTTCCCAACTCCAAAAAGCCTTTCAGCAGGGATTTTGGAGGGATCTTTACATAAGATTTTGACCCTAACAGTTTCATAGAATGACTTGAAATTATGCTGCCAATCCACATCCAGTAAGACCCCCAGAGTGGAAGTGATTTGATCCAGCATAGTCCAGTCACACCACTTGGGGGTTCAATTTCCTGATCTTGATCCAAGTTTCCTGGAGGTCCTCTTCAGCCTCAATCCTGCCTTTCCAGACTTCAACATTGACTACAACATTGTCTTTTTTGAGACCAAAACAGGGGTATCCAGCAACTTGAACTACATCTATTTCAGGAGGGAATTTGACCAAGAATGTCCACTCATCTAGGGCATTGATTGGCCAGGGCCAGTTGGTTTTGTAAATGTCTGCAAACTCAGTGGCAAGTTCCTGCTTGGTCACTTCACCAGCTTCTACCAGAACAATCCCCACATTCTTCAGGGAGCCATGATACTGAGCATTTTCATCAGGTGGGTCTATGTGGTAGAACCCTAATCCTGGAGCAGCACTTCCAACATATCTAGCAGAACTATGGGTTTTCCTTCTGACAGGGCAATTCTCAACTTTATGGGTAACCATTTTGCAGATAAAACAACTCTTGGGCTTGACACATTTATCCAAATGATGCCCTGGTTCCCCACAGTTGTAGCAGATCACCTCAGAGTATGCCATAAGGCCCGAAGCAGGGGCAGGAGCAGTTTTCTGGATGTCCTGTCTCTTCTTTTGCTGATTCTTGCCTTGAGATTTCCCACTGATCTGAGAGTCAGAACCACCAGCAGATTGATCTTGGGCAATTACAGGAGCCTGCCCAGATTGTGCCCCCATTTGGGGCGGAGGTGGGCCGTACCACTGCCCAACTGGCGCCCCCCATTGTGATAGGGGAAATTCATCGGAGTTCCTAGTTCCTTCTCATCCTCCAGCCAGATGTTGTCTCTCAGGAAGCAGAAATAACCACCAGACAGCTCAATTGAAGAAGATTGCAAGCCTAATTTCAATCTTCTGCAGGTTTGGGGGAGAGGTAAGGTAGGGGATCCACCTGCTCCGGCTCCGGTGGCGTGCTGGTGGGCATGAGTCCAGTCAAGCATTCCCATCTCGCAGCACGGCGTGGATCTCCTGAATTCACTTCTCCTTTCGCCCATCGAACGAACGCAATCGGCGGCTCCCTGGGGTGGGGCATCCTATGCTTCTTCGAGAAATCTCCTTCGAAGTAGATCCGCAGGGCTAGATTCAGCAGCTCCCAATCCACATGATCCTTGCACATCCGAGCATACCTGCGCGAGTGAGAGAACAGATTTGGTCCCTCCTCGGCTTCCTCCCTCGCAGCTTCCTCCTCTGCTTCCCTCCATTCACGCGTGCACTGGGTCCAGGAGAGAGCGTCGTCGCGGATCCGCATCGCCCGCTCCCTCCATCTCCTCCCTCGAGTCTCCCGCAGCACCGCCGGCGTGATGGAGTTGAGCGGTTGGAGCATCTGCGGGAAGGCTTTGTAGACATGTGGGAGATGCATCTTGTACATCTGCCTATCTTCTAGCCATACCCCCGTGGATATGGCCGGCGAGTCCCTGGGGCGCGCGAGCGGACTTGCTGAGGGGGGCAGGCGCGCCCGGAGTCAGGAGGCGGGGGGTGGCGGCGAGATCTATGGCGGCGGCGAGGGTGGAGGTACTGGCGGCGGCGGCGGCGGCGGCGAGGGTGGAGGTGGTGGCGGGGGTGAAGGGGATCGCGAGAGCGGTCATCTATTTGCCAATTATGTGAACTAAACAGTCAACATATAAAATAATTTAAATATATATAATATATGTTGGGGAACTTAATAATTTCAAAAAAATTCCTACGCACACGCAAGATCATGGTGATGCATAGCAACGAGAGGGGAGAGTGTTGTCCACGTATCCTCGTAGACCGAAAGAGGAAGCGTTAGCACAACGCGGTTGATGTAGTCGTACGTCTTCATGATCCGATCGATCAAGTACCGAACGTACGACACCTCCGAGTTCAGCACACGTTCAGCCCGATGATGTCCCTCGAACTCCGATCCAGCCGAGTGTTGAGGGAGAGTTTCGTTAGCATGACAGCGTGGTGAAGATGATGATGTTCTACCGACACAGGGCTTCGCCTGAGCACCGCTACAGTATTATCGAGGTGGACTATATATGGTGGAGGGGGGCACCGCACGCGGTTAAAAGATCAAACGATCAATTGTTGTGTCTATGGGGTGCCCCCTGCCCCCGTATATAAAGGAGCAAGGGGAGGAGGCGGCCGGCCAGGGAGAGGCGCGCCAAGGGGAGTCCTACTCCCACTAGGAGTAGGACTCCTCCTATTCCTAGTAGGAGTAGGAAAGGGGGAAGGAAAGGGAGAGGGGGAGAAGGAAAGTGGGGGCCGGCCCCCTTGCCCTAAACCAATTTGGTTTGGGCCTTGGGGGGGAGCTCCCCACACTCCCCTTTCTGCCCTCTATTTCCACTAAGGCCCATGTAGGCCCATTAAGCCCCTGGGGGTTTCCGGTAACCTCTCGGTACTCCGGTAAAATCCCGATTTCACCCGGAACACCTCCAATATCCAAACATAGGCTTCCAATATAGCAATCTTCATGTCTCAACCATTTCGAGACTCCTCGTCATGTCCGGGATCACATCTGGGACTCC
This sequence comes from Triticum aestivum, assembly GCF_018294505.1. Lineage (NCBI taxonomy): Eukaryota > Viridiplantae > Streptophyta > Magnoliopsida > Poales > Poaceae > Triticum > Triticum aestivum. Next base: position 520,033,884 of record NC_057794.1, read on the forward strand.
GAACAATCTTCGGTACATCAAAACATATAAACTCATAATATAACCATCATCGAAACGTTAAGCGTGCGGACCCTACAAGTTTGAAAACTATGTAGACATGACCGAGACATGTCTCCGGTCAATAACCAATAGTGGAACCCCAAAAGGTGTCGTCTCAACGGATTTCGATGGTGCCCTATTTAAGGTGAATGCGGTCGTCTCTAAAGTATAACCCCAAAATGATTGCGGTAAATCAGTAAGAGACATCATAGATCGCACCATATCTAGTAAAGTACAATTATGACGTTCGGACACACCATTACGCTGTGGTGTTCCGGGTGGCGTGAGTTGCGAAACTATTCCGCATTGTTTCAAATGAAGACCAAACTCATAACTCATTCTCCTCCACGGTCAGATTGTAGAAACTTTATTTTCTTGTTACGATGATTTTCAACTACACTCTAAAATTCTTTGAACTTTTCGAATGTTTCAGACTTATGTTTCATTAAGTATATATACCCATATTTGCTTAAATCATCTGTGAAGGTTAGAAAATAACGATATCCGCCACGAGCCTCAACATTCATCGGACCACATACATCTGTATGTATGATCTCCAACAAATCTGTTGCTCTCTCCATAGTTCCGGAGAACGGCGTTTTAGTCATCTTGCCCATGAGGCACGGTTCACAAGTACCAAGTGATTCATAATCAAGTGGTTCCAAAATTACATCAGCATGGAGTTTCTTCATGCGCTTTACTCTGATATGACCTAAATGGCAGTGCCACAAATAAGTTGCATTATCATTATCAACTCTACATCTTTTGGCTTCAATATTATGAACATGTGTATCACCACTATCGAGATTTAGCAAAAATAGACCACTCTTCAAGGGTGCATGACCATAAAAGATATTACTCATATAAATAGAACAACCAGTATTCTTTGATTTAAATGAATAACCGTCTCGCATCAAACAAGATCTAGATATAATGTTCATGCTCAACGCTGGCACCAAATAACAATTATTTAGGTCTAATACTAATCCCGAAGGTAGATGTAGAGGTAGCGTGCCGACCGCGATCACATCGACTTTGGAACCATTTCCCACGCGCATCGTCACCTCATCCTTAGCCAATCTTCACTTAATCCGTAGCCCTTGTTTCGAGTTGCAAATATTAGCAACAGAACCAGTATCAAATACCCAGGTGCTACTGCGAGCATTAGTAAGGTACACATCAATAACATGTATATCACATATACCTTCGTTCACCTTGCCATCCTTCTTATCCGCCAAATACTTGGGGCAGTTCCGCTTCCAGTGACCAGTCTGGTTGAAGTAGAAGCACTCAGTCTCAGGCTTAGGTCCAGACTTGGGTTTCTTCTCCTGAGCAGCAACTCACTTGTTGTTCTTCTTGAAGTTCCCCTTCTTCTTCCATTTACCCTTATTCTTGAAACTGGTGGTCTTATTGACCATCAACACTTGATGCTCCTTCTTCATTTCTACCTCCGCTGCCGGTTTACTAAGTCCCAGCCGGGTTATAACTCCGGCCGGATCATACAGCGGGGTAATATTCCCGACATTATGCGTCGCTTAATATGATGACATGCTACATTATCGTCGTGTTCACCTATTAGACTCTGAGTTAGGTCCAAACTAATGCTGAAACTTGAGTTTTTAAATGGTTGTGGGGTACATATTGGGGCAGCAATCAGTATTGTTTGTCTACTATCTGGTTAATCTCCGGTGTCTACTATGAGTTTCATGTTGGGTGCAAACAAACATTAAAGGATCCATTATCTGTATTTTTTAACTAAAGCTCTTATCCGCCTGCTATCATTGGTTCACCTTGCCATCCTTCTTATCCGCCAAATACTTGGGGCAGTTCCGCTTCTAGGGACCAGTCTGGTTGAAGTAGAAGCACTCAGTCTCAGGCTTAGGTCCAGACTTGGGTTTCTTCTCCTGAGCAACAACTCGCTTTCTGTTCTTCTTGAAGTTCCCCTTCTTCTTCCCTTTACCCTTTTTCTTGAAACTGGTGGTCTTATTGACCATCAACACTTGATGCTCCTTCTTGATTTCTACCTCCGCTGCCTTTAGCATTGTGAAGAGCTCGGGAATTGTCTTATCCATCCCTTGCATATTATAGTTCATCACAAAGCTCTTGTAGCTTGGTGGCAGTGATTGGAGAATTCTATCAATGACGCCATCATCCAGAAGATTAACTCCCAGTTGAATCAAGTGATTGCAGTACCCAGACATCTTGAGTATATGCTCACTGACAGAACTATTCTCCTCCATCTTGTAGCTGTAGAACTTATTGGAGATTTCATATCTCTCAATCCGGGCATTCTTTTGAAATATTAACTTCAACTCCTGGAACATCGCATATGCTCCATGACGTTCAAAACGTCGTTGAAATTCCAGTTCTAAGCTATAAAGCATGGCACACTGAACTATCGAGTAGTCATCAACATGTGTCTGCCAGTCATTCACAATGTCTGCAGTTGCTGGTGCAGGTGGTACACCTAGCGGTGCTTCCAGGATGTAATTCTTCTGAGCAGCAATGAGGATAATCCTCAAGTTACGGACCCAGTCCGTGTAATTGCTACCATCATCTTTCAACTTTGCTTTCTCAAGGAACACATCAAAATTCAATGGAACAACAGCACGGTCCATCTATCTACAATCAACATAGACAAGCAAGATACTATCAGGTACTAAGTTCATGATAAATTTAAGTTCAATTAATCATATTATTTAAGAACTCCCACTTAGATAGACATCCCTCTAATCCTCTAAGTGATCACGTGATCCATATCAACTAAACCATGTCCGATCATCACGTGAGATGGAGTAGTTTCAATGGTGAACATCACTATGTTGATCATATCTACTATATGATTCACGCTCGACCTTTCGGTCTCCGTGTTCCGAGGCCATATCTGTTATATGCTAGGCTCGTCAAGTTTAACCTGGGTATTCCGCGTGTGCAACAGTTTTGCACCCGTTGTATTTGAACGTAGAGCCTATCACACCCGATCATCACGTGGTGTCTCAGCACGAAGAACTTTCGCAACGATGCATACTCAGGGAGAACACTTATATTTTGATAATTTAGTGAGGGATCATCTTATAATGCTACCGTCAATCAAAGCAAGATAAGATGCATAAAAGATAAACATCACATGCAATCAATATAAGTGATATGATATGGACATCATCATCTTGTGCTTGTGATCTCCATCTCCGAAGCACCGTCATGATCACCATTGTCACCGGTGCGACACCTTGATCTCCATCGTAGCATCGTTGTCGTCTCGCCAATCTTATGCTTCCACGACTATCGATACCGCTTAGTGATAAAGTAAAGCATTACAGGGCAATTGCATTGCATACAATAAAGCGACAACCATATGGCTCTTGCCAGTTGCCGATAACTCGGTTATAAAACATGATCTTCTCATACAATAAAATTTAGCATCATGTCTTGACCATATCACATCACAACATGCCCTGCAAAAACAAGTTAGACGTCCTCTACTTTGTTGTTGCAAATTTTACGTGGCTGTTACGGGCTTAGCAAGAACCGTTCTTACCTACGCATCAAAACCACAACAATAGTTTGTCAAGTTGTTTCTGTTTTAACCTTCTCAAGGACCGGGCGTAGCCACACTCGGTTCAACTAAAGTTGGAGAAACTGACACCCGCCAGCCACCTGTGTGCAAAGCACGTCAGTAGAACCAGTCTCGCGTAAGCGTACACGTAATGTCGGTTCGGGCCGCTTCATCCAACAATACCGCCGAACCAAAGTATGACATGCTGGTAAGCAGTATGACTTATATCGCCCACAACTCACTTGTGTTCTACTCGTGCATATGACATCTACGCATAAAACCAGGATCGGATGCCACTATTGGGGAATGTAGTAATTTCAAAAAAATTCCTATGCACACGCAAGATCATGGTGATGCATAGCAACGAGAGGGGAGAGTGTTGTCCACGTACCCTCGTAGACCAAAAGCGGAAGCGTTAGCACAACGCGGTTAATCTAGTCGTACGTCTTCATGATCCGACCGATCAAGTACCGAACGTACGACACCTCCGAGTTCAGCACACGTTCAGCGCGTTGACGTCCCTCGAACTCCGATCCAGCCGAGTGTTGAGGGAGAGTTTCGTCAGCACGACAACATGGTGACGATGATGATGTTCTACCGACGCAGGGCTTCGCCTGAGCACCGCTATAGTATTATCGAGGTGGACTATGGTGGAGAGGGGCACCGCACACGGCTAAAAGATCAAACAATAAATTGTTGTGACTATGGGGTGCCCCCTGCCCCCGTATATAAAGGAGCAAGGAGAGGAGGCGGCCGGCCAGGGAGAGGCACGCCAAGGGGAGTCCGACTCCCACTAGGAGTAGGACTCCTCCTATTTGTAGTAGGAGTAGGAGAGGGGGAAGGAAAGGGAGAGGGGGAGAAGGAAAGAGGGGGCCGGCCCCCCTTTCCCTAAACCAATTCGGTTTGGGACTTGGGGGGGGGCACACTCCCCTTGCTGCCCTGTATTTCCACTAAGGCCCATGTAGGCCCATTAAGCCCTCGGGGGGTTCCGGTAACTTCCCTGTACTCCGGTAAACTCCCGATTTCACCCAGAACACTTCCGATATCCAAACATAGGCTTCCAATATATCAATCTTCATGTCTCGACCATTTCGAGACTCCTCGTCATGTCCGGGATCACATCCGGGACTCCGAACAACCTTCGGTACATCAAAACATATAAACTCATAATATAACCGTCATCGAAACGTTAAGCGTGCGGAACCTACGGGTTCGAGAACTATGTAGACATGACCGAGACAAGTCTCCAGTCAATAACCAATAGCGGAACCCGGATGTTCATATTGGCTCCCACATATTCTACGAAGATCTTTATCGATCAAACCGCATAACAACATACGTTGTTCCCTTTGTCATCAGTATGTTACTTGCCCGAGATTCGATCGTCGGTATCTCAATACCTAGTTCAATCTCGTTACCGGCAAGTCTCTTTACTTGTTCTGTAATACATCATCCCGCAACTAACTCATTAGTTGCAATGCTTGCAAGGCTTAAGTGATGTGCATTACCAAGAGGGCCCAGAGATACCTCTCCGACAATCAGAGTGACAAATCCTAATCTCGAAATACGCCAACCCAACAAGTACCTTCGGAGACACCTGTGGAGCACCTTTATAATCACCCAGTTACGTTGTGACGTTTGGTGGAACAAAGTGTTCCTCCGGTAAACGGGAGCTGCATAATCTCATAGTCATAGGAACATGTATAAGTCATGAAGAAAGCAATAGCAGAATACTAAACGATCGTGTGCTAAGCTAACTGTCGTGATTTTGTCACGACAGATGTCCTAGAGAAAGGACTTAGTCGTGGAGCCATCGCGACGGGTTAGCTCGAAGGGGTTAAAGCAGACACAGGGACACAAGAGATTTATTACTAGTTCGGCCCCTTCAATGAAGGTAAAAGCCTACGTCTAGTTGTGATGGAATTGATGGGTGTTTCGATGACTAGGGAGCAAACAAGCTTCGCCTATGTCTCGAGTTGTTGTCTGTTGTCCTTGAACCGCTGCCGGGTCGTCCCCTTATATACACGGGTGATGCCCGTCGGTTCACCAAGTCCCAACACCAGTCGATATTCGTATCCGGGTTGGTCTCTCCTTATTCCTAACTTACAATACAAGTTTATATACAAATACCGGTTTACAGCTACAAGTCTTAAACCGACTATGGGCCTTAAGCCCTCATCCGTCTTCCTGGGCTTTAGCACTCTTGAACTATTGATGAAGTTGATCCGGCCCAGATAGGCCGGTTTATGCCCAGCAGTAATATCCCCAACATTAGCCCCAGATTGATTTGAACGGGTTCATGTCAATCCTTTAACAAAAACTTCATCTTCAACATCTTCTCATACATTGGTAAACCTCCATGATGTCATCTTCTCTGATTGCGGTAAACTGGAGTGACGTCACCTGTCATAACGAAGCTATCCATTATGCTTCCTTGTTTAATAGATCTGCAGAAATCGAGGCGACAGCTCCGTTTCGTGGCCCCTTGATTGTCGCGCCTGACACATGTTCTTTTGCCTTATAAATAGGACTGAAGGGTCATTTCTTTTCTCCCCTTCGTGCCTTTCTACTTCGTCTTCCTCGCGTCGCCAGCCTCGGAGCTCTGCCGCCGTCATCGACCTCTGCCTCAACCTTGGCCGCTGCATCAACCTGGGCGCACCAGAGCATCACTGCAACCTTCCGCGTCTTCCTCAGCTCCGGTAAATCTTCTATCCTTTCCCCCGCAGATCTGCTTTAGGGTTTCACAGTTCTTCAGTGTTCATCGTCTGCCTCTTGCTCATACGATAGATCTTTAGATGAATCCGCAAATCTTTATTCTGTGCAATGGTAGTTGCTTAACCTTCGCCTTCACTTACGCATCTCAAAACCATAGATCTATATGTATGTTTTGCTCATTGATTCAGTACTGCTCTTTTTGGGCCTCTGAATATTTATCTCTTTTCTGAACTTGCTTCAGATCCATCGCTGTAGAGAAATCTTATGAAATCTTTTTCTATAAGCTTACTCATCTGCTTCAATGTTTAGACCAGGCGGTTTAACCTTGTAGAAAAAGTTGCCAAACCGGTATATACCATTAGTCCCCTTGTTGAACCGCCAGATGTTGTTGCTTCATAAAACTCCGGTTCAGATAGATCTGTCTCCAGTTTAACATTGCACATACCAATGTACCTTGATCAATGCATTTTTGAACCGGGATCTTCTACCTTGTAGATTTCATCATGGCCACGCAAGTATACGAGTGCAATTGGGTTCCTTCTCGCGTCACAGAGGCTCAGCTGGACAATTTAGTCCTGATTGGTGCTTTAGGCAGCAAAGATACCATCCATTGGAGGGCTCCTGGCAAAGAATGCCCTCCCACACCTCAAGAAGGAGAGGTCGTTGTTTTCGTAGATCATTTAGCCCGGGGCTTTTAGCCGCCCGGTTCTAAATTTTACCGAGATGTTTTAGCCGATTTCCAACTACATCCACAAGACACTGGCCCCAATTCTGTTACAAATATGTGTCACTTCCAAGTGCTCTGTGAGGCATTCTTTCAAGAGGAGCCCACAGTGGAATTGTTCAGAGACCTTTTCCATCTAAACCACCGTACTGAGTTTACTAACGGCTCCAATACGGAGTTGGGTGGCATGGCGATCCAGAAAAGGAAAGAGGTCACATACCCTCACGCCAAACTGCACAGCCACCCCAAAGAGTGGAATCAGACATGGTTCTATTGCAAAGACACCTCCCCTGCTGGTGAGAATCCCTTGCCTGGCTTTCGTCCGGAGCGGCTCAGCAATACACACCCCTTTCCGCAAAGATTGACTGCCCAGGAGAGAAGCAAATATGCTCCTCAACTGTCAAAGCTCAGAGCCTTTATGGCCAACGGTTTAACAGGGGTTGATCTCGCTCGCTGTTGGATATCATGGAGCATACTGCCCCTTAGTCAGCGCTTCGGTTTGATGTGCGAGTATACTGGCAGTGTTGATGACCCACTGCGACATTCCAAAGTCCATCTCACCGATGAAGAAATCACAGAGGCTGTGAATAAGATGCTAAATGAACCGGAATACATCTGTGCTAAAAACGGCCTACTTCCCTTCTGTGCCACCAATAAACCGCCAGCTGCAAGACTTTGATTTTTCTTTTTGCTGAATCTGTTATTGATATATCTGGTCATTGTTTAATATCAGTGTCTGTGTAATCAGGGCAATGATCCATTTTGGAGCAAGAAACTGCCGCAGGAGAAACCAGAAAAACCAGACAAACCGGAAAGAGCAACCCGGCAAAAGACTAAAGCTGTGAAGAAGACTGCCCACAGGAAAAGAATCACTGCATCCTCTAATCCGTCCCCTGATGATGATGTGGATAATCCGGACCTTGAGGTAGAGCTTGACTCACTTGGCTTATTTTTCATGCGTCTTATTGATGATGATATTTGTCAGGATGATGCCGAAGCCAGCCACGCTGATGCTGCAGAGGTAATTATTCTCTCTTCCGATTCAGAACCTTTGCCTTCACTAAAAATCCGTCAGGCAAACCAGAAAGTTAAAATTTCTCATCCTCTTGCTTATTTGGATCCCAAATTTCTTATGAAGACCCAACAGCACGAAGCTCGTCGCACAACCCGGCACAGCGGCCAGGTAGTTACCTCCGCCGGTTTACTGAACAGTCCGGTTCGGAAATGCCGTTCAGAGGTCTCTAATTTGCTTGTCAGTGCTTGTCCTAAAGCGGGCTGCTTTCGTCAACCTCTTAATCCATCTGAATCCGATTACCAGGTTACTTCCCACTCATCTTCTGGCGAGTCATCTGCTACTCAGCTGCCACCGCTCAAAACGGTGCTTGGGTAAGCTATACTTATCATAATATTTGCAGTACATCGCCTTAGAACATATGCTGTATTTGATTTTGTTATTCCTTTCAGGGCCAAACCTAGGCCAAGCAAGAAGGCTCGCCTGGACAAAGCGGCCGAAGAAGATGCCGTCCTTGAACTAGGCAAGACAATAGATCTTGAAGCGGCTATTCCTGAGGATATACCCAATGATCCACCGCAGCAAGATGATGATCTTATTGCTGCAGAGAGACCTACTGATGCCTCAGGTCCTGCCAATCAGCCCACAAGCTCCATCTGGATTGAGAGATCCACCGGTCCAGCAAAGCCTACTGACAAGCCAACAGCCCTAGTACAAACCGGCGATACCCAGGACGATGAGGTTGTCATTACTGGCACTGGCCATACTGAGCCAAGCAATCCTGTTGCTTTGTCCAAACATTCTGCCAAGGAAGAATTTGCTGCCTTTGGTAAAGGCAAGTGGAATGCTGATTTGGCGACTTACGCTGCTCTGAACGCCCAAGATATCCATTCCGGCTACCTGAACCGGCTGTATACCAGTCGTGACTATGAAGCCGGTTTGGTTAATATGATGAAGGATAAATATGAGGTAACTTCCATATGCTCTTTCCTGCTTGTATGCTTCAATTCTTGCTGACTCTCCTAGCCCCCAAGGGCCGGTTTGTAATCTTCCTTCAAAGCGGGACTTACTAATATAAATCTTAATTCTTTGAAATTCGCTGATGTAGCCCCCAAGGGCCGGTTCAACCTAGCCTAGTTAAACCGGTACTTTAAATAATTGAGATTGCCGCATCAGAATATATACGAGCAAATAGCCATTAGCCACCAAGTGCTAAGTTGAATACTTGTATTGATCTTGGGACTTTGTAAGCAATTGAAAGATGAAGATCGAATATACATTAGCCCCCAAGTGCCAAGTGCATAACTTGTTATGTGGTTGGTACTTCAATCCTTGTACCGTTTTGTTGAAGCATATAACTGTCTACATGCGGGCTGAGCTGAAGACGAAAGAAAGCCAAGTCGCCGATCTCCAAGAAAACCTGAAAACCCAACAAGCTGAAACCTCCAAAGCAAAAGAGGAATTAGCCAGCGCTTTAAGCGCCATGGAACAGCTTAAGGAGAGCTTCAAGAAGAAGCGGGCGGATTGGGCCACTGAAAAGTCCGCTTTAATCAAACGAGCAGAGGATGCCGAGGCTGCACTAAAGCCGGTGGCGGATGAACTGACCACCATAAAGCGGCATGTGCATGCCATGACCACTGCTATCTTTGGTAAGCCAGTTTGACTTCTGAATTGACTCTGCCTTTGTAACACCCCAAAATTTTGACCTTTTTTTATTAATTAAAATTTTGCCAGGAATTAAAACTTTTATTTTCTGGGCTCCCTTTTTATTTTTGAACCATTTTCTCCCTTGTTATTATGGAGTTTTTCCCCAAAGTGAAAACTTTTCAAATATGTTATTGGACTTGTTTAACCTCTCAAGAAAAACTCTTCTTTTATTAGTAGAACTAATTACATAATTAATTTGCTTGATCTTTATTTTCTTGAAAAATGGTTTTCCAAGGTTATATGGCCATACTTTAAACTGCAACCATTTGATAAACTCTTTCATAATTCCAACCAAAATTTGGAGATGTCATGTGATGTTTTTTAAATCACTTTTGTGCAAAAATATCTTTTATTCATGAAATATTTTGAGCTCTGCACCAATTTTTCTTCTCTGGTCCAGTGGGTAATTTTGCACTACAACTCATTTAAATATTTCTTTCTAGCCTCCACCAAAATTATGGGATGTTGGTAGTAGCATATGATTCAACATTATGCAAAAACCTAGTGTTGTTCTTTGAAAATTTTGAGTGAATCAACCTCTCTTTCATTGTGGTCCAACTTGAGGATTTGTACTGCAACCACAGTTTTAGTTGCTCATTTTTCCATGATTCCTTTTTCTACTCTTAGTCCTCCCTACTAAACCCCAAAGTCCAGGAGCATGCACCCTTTGGATCATTTTTGGTTCATGAAATGATGCCATTTATTTTCTGTCCAGAATTGTGGTTTTGCAAAACTTGCACTAACAAGTTTGTGCTTTTCACAAATTAACCTCACCACCCTCTTGTACATCCAAAGAGACTTCAATCTAGAGTTTTTTGACCACTCCAAGACCTTCCTAGATGCCTCTGGCATTTTTTCAAACACCATGTGGGCATGAACAGTTTTGGCATGATTGTAAGTTTGTGTTGTGAACTCTCCCACCTGTCCAAATCAAGTTGTCTAGTAGCCTACTAACGGTCTCTAACCTAGGCCTGGGAATTTGCATAAGCTATCTAGCAGTTCTGGTCGCCCTGGCATTTCGTCGAACGAGGGTCGTGCACGCCCGGAGCGCGAGCAGAGCACGCGTTTTGCACGTGCTCGCGCCCGAGCCAGCACACCCCTCAATAAACTTCCCCGAGCTCGTCCTGATCCTCTCCCTCTCGCCGCGTCACGCCAAAGGCCCCGACCGGCCCCTGGCGCCCTACAGCGCCGCCACCAGAGCCCTCTTGGCGGCACGCCCGTGGCTGCACCCGCTCCTGCCATGGTCGGCACCGCCCCGACCACCACAGTGCGCCAGCTCGCCTCCATGGACAGTGTAGCATTCGTCGGTAGCTCCTGGAGCCGACCAGCCACCGCCACGTCGCCCTGCAGCACAGAGAGGCGGTTCGCCGCCGTTCTTATCCCCGGCCGCCGCAAACTGACTTGGACGTGCTATAAAGGGAGGTCCTCGAACTCCCCCGAGCACGCAGGCAACCTCAGGCCATCCTAATAGCGCTCCCCTAGCTCGCATTCGACCCAGGGAGGCTTTCTTCCCCGTCTCCGGCAACTCCTACCGCCGCCACTGCCCCGGCCGTTCCGGCGCCACCAGGACCTCCCCCGCTCCACTCTCTTCACCAGGAACTCCCTCTCCCTCTCATGAGTCCAAACCCCCACTCAATTTTGCTCGGGACTCGCCGCGGGCGAAAATTCACTTCGCCCCCGAAACCTTCTCCGCCGCGAAGCTCGCCGCCGGCAGCTCGCTCCGTCCCCGCCGACCCAACGACTACCGGGAGGACCGCACCAGTCTTGCGGATCCATCCCCGCCCTCCAGAGGCCGCGGGGAGCCGCCACTCACCGGCGTTGGTCGCCGGAGCCTCGCCCCGCTCGGACAGAGGAGGGAGAAGGGGCGCGGCGACTGGTCAAACCTGACCAGTGGGCCCCCTGGACCCACTGTCAGTGACCCTGTACCTATCCATGTGGGATAAGTGAAGGCGTAATCCACCCCGGTACGTCTCCCCCGCTCCGAAAGCCTATTCCCCTCTGAAACGTTTTCTTTTCTGTTTTATTTTAAATAACAGATTTTGACCACAACTTTGACTGCCTATAACTTTTTAAATATAACTCCAAATGAATTGATTCTTTTTCCTACATCTCTAAAATTCTGTCTAGTTTATTTTAAGTTTTATTTGAAAATTTTCCAAACAACTTTTTTGTACTGTTTTTGAAATATGTGTTATTTGCATGTTTTTGAAAATAGGATTTTTGAAGAGAAGAAAGCTTTCAAAAGTTCTAGGATGCACCCTGCCTCTACACACTTTGAAGGCAAGCATTCTGAACCCCGGAATAATATTTTTGGTGTGTTAGTTGACACATTTATAACACCACCTTATTTCGGAGAACTTGTTATTTCATGTGATATGATCATTTTGCATGGATGCATATTAGTGATTTCCTTGATGTTGGAAATGAATATACTTGTGATGGTAATCATCCTCATGTGCCTTGCATGCCTGCCGGAAAGGAATCCGGGAAAGCCTCTGCGTTGGGTAGGAGTGAGCTTGTCGCCGGTCCCCGTCGGGACGGTTATGTCCGGTATGGCATAGTAAGGTATAATGGGTGGTGATTTCGCCGGTTGAAATATATTTGATATACATGTCATGCAGGGAACTCGTAAGCCTCCTGAGTCGGCCATAGATCGAGTCTTGTTCCGGTAACCCACATACTTATTTCGTACTGACATTGGTCCCTACCGTAGGTGGGGTATGGTTCAGTAAGTTGTTAACCCTTGTCTTGGCACACACCGTACAGAGAGGCCATGGTGGAAGATACCAGTTGTAGCTGGTAGGCATGCCACCTGGTCCGGGGGCATGGGCGTATCCGGTTGGGACCGAGAGGGGGGCACCCCTTAGAGCGCGCGATAGAAATTTGATCCCATGCTACGCGAGGTTGTAGCGTCCCCACTTAGAATTTTTCTTAACAGGTGTCATGGGTCATTCCAGACACGAGTGAAAGCTGGTGTGTGCAAGTCAGGTGTGTTTTCAATTAAAAGACCATAGACGGAATTAGTCCCGATGGACTAAAGGAATCCGTTACTCGTGGGTAAAGAGTACACCCTCTGCAGAGATATTAAACCTATTCGAATAGCCGTGTCCATGGTTAAGGATTACAGTCTGGGATGGGTCAAGTGTCGGTCTTCGGAGGAGAAACCACTAAACTCGAATATTGATGATGACATGTGATATATGATGGTTATGATTGTTATCATTATGGACTAACCGGTTGTATTGTTTGAAATAAGGAATATCCCTGGGAGGGTACCACCTCCTGGATATTCACTATGATTATAAGCCCTTTATGTGGCGTCGCTCAGACGCACGACTTTGGCATGCTTGTTATTTTATTTATTTTTACAAGCCCTTTATGTGGTGTCGCTCAGACGCCCGACTGTGGCATGCGGTTATTTCATTTACTCATAAGCCCTTTATGCGGCGTCGCACAGACGCCCGACTGCAGCATGTTTGTTATTTCATTTTCTTATAAGCCCCTTACATGGTGTCGCTAAGACGCCCGACTGAGGCATGCTCACTTTTACTATCCTTTCGTGATGTCGCTTCAGACATCCGATCGGTGCATTTTATTTCTATTCTGTCATTGCATATTACGGTTGCATATAAATAACCTGCTTGCATCAAGATTGTATTTATGACCGACGATGTGATCATAGAATATTTCAGTGCGTGTTGATCAATTATATTATACCTGTGTTCTTAATGTTTGCGAGTACATTCAAAGTACTCACTGGCTTGTCCTTGGCTATTGTCTTGGCCAGATTGCTTGCTTGGAGAGGAGCGTGGCGATGACAGCCTCGGGACCTAAGCAACGGTTATAGCAGCCTCGCGAAGATAGGAGTTAACCTGGTCAGCTGTTCCTGTGGGAAATGGAGTCCCATAGACCGTGGTGATCCACAAACCGCTTCCGCCCTCAACCACTAGAAACCATTTGATGTACTCATAGGCCACAATGGTCTTGTACTACATATTTTGCACTTTTGCTTGGAATTTATGTAACAAGTTGGTGCCTCATCAGCTAACAGTAATCCTGGGGCTGGTGAGCACAATGACCCTTTTCTGGAAATTAAAGCCCGGAAAACCGGTCGCGACAGCCTTCTTACAGAGCTGCCAGTTTATTAACCCTTTATGATATTTCAGGGACACGCATTGGTCACTTGGGGTCAGATGTGCGGAAGAAATTGAAAGCCGCCTATACGTTGGTTGAAAAATTGTACACTGGTGCCTAGCGGATCATCTGTACCGCATCCCACAACAAACTGGCGCCCACTTTGATTCAAGACACTCTGATGAAACTGTCGGTGCTTCCTGCCCGGGTTGAAGAGCTGAAGAAATCTGCTGCTCGAACCAGTGCGATCAATGCCTTAATCCGGGCAAAAGCCTGGGTGCCGGATTTTGATCCTATTGAAGCGGCTCAGGGCTATCCAAGCTTGAAGGAAGACGGGTCAGAGTTTGGTGAAGCGGATCTGCGAGCAATAAACTGGGAGGTGCGTCCGCTAGCTTGTCAATTGGCTGAAGAAGCAGACTTGTCTCATTATCAAGCCCAATATGACAAACAGAACAAGCGAATAGCTGCACCAATCCATGAATCGGAAAATCTTATCCCTCCAATCCGTAAGCATACTTACGCTCCCGATATTGACCCGTCATTGCTGATCCATGATGAAGCTGTTTTTCAAGCATTAATGGGAATCGACTGGCAACTGTTGATTTCCAGCCGCTGGGTAGAGAAACTGAAGCTGAAGCGGCGCAGGATGACCCACAACCATCAGGCCGGGCTGGTGACCAAGCTTGAACCGGAAGCCGGTTTAAAACTACTTCCCCTTTGCAAAAAACAATGATCTTATTATGGGCACCGTGTTGCCTTGTAATAGGCTAGCTGATACTTTTGATATTGATATGCCTTCGTGCATAATTTGCTCTTCCTTTAGTGATGAACTTTCCAAAGTACTTTCTGCAATAAAAAATTCTTCAAGTGCCACCGCGGTTGTACCGTCAGGCGGAATATGATGTCTGCATACATGAAATCAAAACATCCGAATTTTTTTAAGTATATGACCAAAATTTTGAGATACATAATACCTGCCATCGTTGAGCGTGAAGTTGGCTCGGCCAATCTTGAAGCGGAGTTTTGTAAACCCACACTGTTGGAGGAGATAGCAGCTCCCATATATATATGACGCCGGTTTACCATGTAAACCGTACCGGGTTATAATAAACACCGTGGTACTCCATAAGAGGATGTTAACAAAAAAGATCAAACCGGGCAAATAGTCTCCGGACTGAAAATGAACCATGTTTCGTCAATTGACAGTATGAACCAGTTGAAAATTTTGTCGGTTTAAAAAACGCAATAAAAAGAAAGAAGCATCTTCCAAAGAAAAGTGTGAAGCAAATGCAATGACAAAACCGTTTGCAAAAAAGGTTTATTTGAGCTGATCAGATGGTGTTACCATGGCCGAACACGACCAAGCTCCCGTTAGGTGTAACTATGGTTCTAGTCAGCCAGGTCCCCAAATGAAACCGTGGCATTTATGCCGATCAAGTGGCATGGCAATGGTTCGGGTTCGACCAAGCCCCCAAGTGATTATGTGGCCTTAGGCCGATCAAGAGGCATGACTGGTTCAGATGTGACCAAGTCGCCAAGTGATCTGGTGGCTCTCGCCTATCAAGAGGTATGGTATTGGTTCGGACACGACCAAACCCCCAAGTGATATAACATGATGCTTTTAAAAAGCTAACTCAAGGGGTAAACCGGAGGCCGCTTTAGAACAACTCCGTGTAACCACACATGATGTAAAAGAACAGATACCCCGCTTTAGCTGAGGTTCCGGCTTGTTATATTTAATCATAATATATACATCGTCATAATATGTACATAAGTAGAGACAATGGCTCAGGTATAGTAAGGCTGAAGATGAGCTATGTTCCACGGCCTGTTGGTCTCCTCCTCTGATGTACGTGAGTCCTTATGCTCTCGAATATCGATCAAATAGTATGACCCGTTGTGCAGATTCTTGCTGACCCCGAAAGGCCCCTCCCAAGGTGGGGATAGCTTATGCATATTAGTCTGATCTTGGATGAGCCGAAGCACCAAATCTCCTTCCTGAAAGGTTCTGGTTCTGACTCAGCGACTGTGATAACGATGAAGATCCTGTTGGTAAATCCCCGATCGGGCGGCTGCTATGTCACGCTCTTCATCCAACCGGTCCAAAGCATCTTGCCGTGTTGTCTCGTTGTCCGCTTCAATATAAGCCGTCACACGAGGTGAATCATGACGGATATCACTGGGGAGAACCGCCTCCGCTCCATAAACCATGAAGAACGGTGTGTATCATGTTGATCTGTTGGGTGTTGTATTGATGCTCCATAACACAGATGGTAATTCTTCTACCCAACAACCCGGCGTTCTCTGCAAAGGAACCATGAGCCGGGGCTTGATGCCTATCAAGATCTCTTGATTAGCTCTTTCTGCTTAACCATTGGACTGTGGGTGTGCCACTGATGAAACGTCAAGACGGATGTGCTCCCGTTCGCAGAACTCCTTCATGGCACCTTTGGACAAATTGGTACCATTATCTATGATGATACTGTGTGGAAAGCCAAACCGGAAAATCACCTTTTTAATGAACTGAACCGTTGTGGCCGCATCACACTTGTTAACAGGTTCTGCCTCCACCCACTTTGTAAACTTGTCAACCGCCACCAGGAGGTGGGTCTTCTTATCTTTGGACCTTTTGAAAGGCCCAACCATATCCAGCCCCCAAGTCGCAAATGGCCAAGTAATTGGAATCATTCTCAATTCTTGAGCCGGTACATGAGCACATCTTGAAAACTTTTGGCAACCATCACATCGTCTGACCAGATCCTCCGCATCAGCATGAGCAGTTAACCAATAGAAGCCATGGCGAAACGCTTTAGCCACCAGAGATTTTGAACCGGCATGGTGACCACAATCTCCTTCGTGGATCTCACACAAAATTTCACGGCCTTCTTCAGGAGACACACAACGTTGAAATGCTCCTGACACACTGCAATGATGCAACTCGCCGTTGATAATAGTCATGGACTTGGATCACCGGATTATCTGTCGGGCCAGAGTCTCATCCTCTGGTAACTCGCCCCGGTTCTTGTACGCCAGGTAAGGAAGCGTCCAATCTAGAATAACATGAAGAGCTGCCACCAATTGAGCCTCCGGATCAGGAATAGCCAAATCCGCTTCACCAGGGATCTTGACCGACGGGTTGTGCAGCACATCCAGAAAAACATTGGGCAGAACCGGTTTGCGCTGAGAGCCCAGCCGGCTTAAGGCGTCCGCCGCTTCATTTTTCCGCTGGTCCACGTGGTCCACCTGATAGCCTTTGAAATGACCTGCAACAATATCTACCTCACGACGATATGCTGCCATGAGTGGGTCCTTGGAGTCCCAAGTGCCAGACACTTGCTGAGCCACGAGGTCCGAGTCACCGAAGCACTTAACTCGACTTAGATTCATCTCCTTAGCCATCCGGAGACCATGGAGCAAGGCTTCATACTCAGCTGCATTGTTAGCACAAGGGAACATTAAGCGGAGAAAATAAAAAAACTTATCACCTCATGGGGAAGTTAATACGACTCCAGCCCCCGAGCCTTCTAATTGCCTGGATCCATCAAAATGGATAGTCCAATATGTGTGATCCGGCTTTTCTTCAGGTGCTTGCATTTCCGTCCAATCATTGATAAAATCAACAAGTGCTTGAGACTTAACCGCCGTCCGAGGCACATACTTCAAATTGTGCGGCCCAAGCTCTATAGCCCACTTGGCAATCCGGCCAGTTGCTTCCTGGTTCTGGATGATATCCCCCAAAGGAGCAGAACTGACCACCATAATTGGATGCCCTTGGAAGTATTGTTTAAGCTTCCGGCTTGCCATAAAAACTCCATACACCAGCTTCTGCCAATGCGGATACCTTTGCTTGGACTCAATGAGTACCTCGCTGATATAATAGACTGGACGTTGAACCGGATGCTCCTTACCTGCCTCCTTTCGCTCTACCACAATAGCCACGCTGACCGCCCGAGCATTAGCAGCAACATATAGCAGTAACGGCTCCTTGTCAATGGGAGCGGCGAGCACAGGAGGATTGGCCAATTGCCGCTTTAAGTCCTCAAATGCTTCATCAGCAGCGGAACTCCAGACAAACTGATCCGTCTTCTTCAACATCTGATACAAAGGGATTGCCTTCTCACCAAGACGACTGATAAACCGGCTTAACGCGGCAATCCGGCCTGCCAGGCGTTGAACATCATTGATACACTTCGGTTTAGCCAGGGAGGTGATGGCTGTGATCTTCTCCGGATTAGCCTCAATTCCCCTGTTGGACACTAGAAAACCCAATAACTTGCCCGCCGGTACACCAAAGACACACTTGTCCGGATTAAGCATCATCTTGTATGTCCTCAGGATATCAAAGGTTTCCTTCAAATCATCAATCAGAGTCTCCTTCTCCCTGGACTTAACCACGATATCATCCACGTAAGCATGTACATTACGGCCAATCTGCTTGTGAAGACAATTTTGTACACACCGTTGATAAGTTGCCTGGGCACTCTTGAGCCCAAAGGGCATAGACACATAGCAGAAGGCTCCAAAGGAAGTTATGAATACCGTCTTCTCCTGGTCCTTAACTGCCATTTTGATCTGATGATAGCCAGAATATGCATCCAAAAAACTTAAACGCTCACAGCCCGCCGTAGCATCAATAATTTGATCAATATGGGGGAGGGCAAAAGGATCCGCTGGACAAGCCTTATTAAGATCTGTGTAATCCACACACATGCGCCAGGTGCCGTTTTTCTTAAGGACCAGCACCGGATTGGCAAGCCACTCAGGGTGAAAAACTTCAACAATAAAGCCAGCTGCTAAGAGCCTGGCTACCTCTTCTCCAATCGCCTTGCGTCTTTCTTCGTTAAACCGGCGGAGGAACTGTTTCACCGGTTTGTATTTAGGATCCACATTAAGGGTGTGCTCAGCGAGTTGCCTCGGTACACCTGGCATGTCAGAGGGCTTCCATGCAAAAATGTCCCGATTCTCACGGATGAACTCGATGAGCGCGCTTTCCTATTTCGGATCCAAGTTAGCACTGATGCTGAACTGCTTGGACGAATCGCCAGGTACAAAGTCAACAAGCTTAGTTTCTGCTGCCGATTTGAACTTCAGGGCCAGATCATGCTCCGTAGTTGGCTTCTTTAATGGAGTCATGTCCGCCGGATCAACATTGTCCTTATAATACTTCAGCTCCTCGGTGGCACAAACCGACTCTGCATAGGCCGCATCTCCTTCCTCGCACTCCAAAGCGATTTTGCGGCTTCCGTGAACCATTATTGTCCCCTTGTGACCCGGCATCTTGAGCTGCAAATACACATAACAGGGCCGTGCCATAAACTTGGCGTAGGCCGGTCGCCCAAACAGGGCGTGATATGGACTTTGGATTTTCACCACTTCAAACGTCAATGTCTCCGACCTGGAATCATGATCATCCCCAAAGGCCACTTCCAGAGCTATCTTACCAACAGGATATGCTGATCTGCCAGGTACTACACCGTGGAACACCGTATTAGACGGTTTGAGATTTTTATCTGTTAGTCCCATACGACGGAAGGTCTCATAGTACAAGATATTAATGCTGCTCCCTCCATCCATGAGCACCTTGGTGAACTTGTAACCTCCCACCTGAGGCGCCACCACTAGAGCCAACTGACCCGGATTATCAACCTGGGGAGGGTGATCCTCTCTGCTCCATATGATTGGCTGTTCAGACCAGCGTAGATAACGGGGTATGGCCGGTTCAACAGAGTTGACCGCCCGCCTCTGAACCTTCCGGTCTCGCTTGTCCAAGCTAGTGGTGAAGACATGGTACTGCCCACTACTCAACTGCTTTGGGTTGCTCTGGTAACCTGACTGTTGCTGCTGTTGGTTGTAACCACCCTGGTTGTTCTGACTATTTTGATTGTTATGTCCGCCCGGATTACCGTTAAATCCTGAACTGGAATTTCCTCCACCGTAACCCGGCCCGGACCCTGAGCCACCGCCGGAGCCGTGATCATACCGGAAAGCATTAGAATTCTTGAACTCCTGCATAATGAAGCAATCCTTCCAAAGGTGGTTTGCTGGCGCTTCCTTCGTCCCATGTCTTGGACAAGGCTGGCTCAGTAGATAGTTTAGGCGGTCCGGGTTAGGGTTGGGTGCCCCATTGCGATTTTTCGGTTTACCCTTGCGTCGCTGGCCATTGTCCTGCGTGTTGGTATTAGCCACAAAGTCCATGTTACCATCCGCTTTACGCTTGCCTCCACCACCATTGCCTGCCCAGTGATGCTGCTGGCCTTTGGAGTTGCTGTTCCTCTTTCCCTTCCCTGCCTTGTCATCATCAGATTCGGGATCCTTGGTACTATCAGAATCAGCATACTTTACCAAAGCAGCCATGAGGGTTCCCATGTCAGTGCAATGACGCTTCATCCGTCCCAGCTTCAGCTTTAGGGGCCCAAACCGGCAGTTGCCTTCTAGGGTTAATACAGCGGTGTCAGCATTGATGCGGTCTGATGAATGCAACACTTGTGAAACCCGGCGCACCCAATGATTCGTCGATTCTCCTTCCTCCTGGACGCAGGCAGCTAAGTCCACTATCAACATAGGTTGTTTACATGTATCCTTGAAATTGCTGATAAACGGGGCTCGTAATTGGGCCCATGACCTGATAGAATTAGCCGGCAAGCTTTTTAACCAAGTACGGGCCGTTCCTTCAAGCATCATGGTGAAGTATTTCACACACGCCGCGTCATCCACATCAAGCATCTCCATGGCCATCTCATAGCTCTCCACCCATGTCTCTAGAGGTTGATCCGTCGTGTAATTTGGTACTTTGCGCGGGCCTTTGAAATCCTTGGGCAGGCACACATTGCGTAAAGTGGGGACAAGGCAAGGCACCCCCAAAGAGCTAGAAATAACACTAGGATCGATCGAGATAGTTGGACGAACCGGCGTGAGCTGCCGAGCCTGATGTTGTGCGGCTAACTTGGCCTCCCTGCACGCTCGTGCCCGGTCCACCACTTCCTGAGCGTTATCAGCACCACCCGCCGGCTTGTTGCCACGGGGTGCTCCATGTCGCTCATTACTCGAAACTGCCGGTTCATCCATATGTCTGCTATAGCTCCGGCTTGGACGGGGGGTTGAGTGGATCCGGTCGCGGCTGTACGAGTATGCTTCCTGTTGGACCAAAGCCGTCCTCAAAAGCTCCTTGACCCGTCGCGTTTCTACTGCCTGCGGCGAGTCACCTTCAATTGGAATGGCCTCCAACCATGCAGCAGCGGCGACGAGATTGTCCATTGGGTTGGAGTAATGACCCGGAGGTGTTAAAACATCCTGAGGTATCATGGGGTTTTGACGAGGCGGGTCCATCTGACAAGGCTGAACCAGTGCTCCGGTCCCAGGAACTTCCGCCCGGTTTCCCTCTAGCGGATTGCCGGTTCCTTCTCCTGGAGTGTTGAAAAGGTCTCTGGCCTCGAAAAACGGAGGCAAACGGGATCGATACTTCCTCCTCATGACTTCCTGCGACGCGCTCTGGTCCAACATGAGCCTGTAGGCTTGTGCGTCTAAAGCGGCCTGCTCTGTGGCCATCCTGGTGTCCTCAGCTGCCAGATCTGCCTTGGCCTGGGTGATCTGTTCCTTCACCTTTGCAATCTCTATGTTGTGAACGCCCTGATCCGCCGGATTAGCTTCCGCCATAAGCACAGCCAATGCATCAAACAGCTCTGATAGAACTTGAGCCGGCGGGCGCACAGGGCCTCCTGCCCCGGCAGCCGTCGCCGCTGCTGAACCAGAGGTTGTTGCCGCAGTGGTCGAAGAATGAAGCGCTACTTGTGTGCCAGCCATGAATATTCCAACCCGGTTGGGCAGATCAGAGGGGTCCGAAATACTATCGCCATCGGAACAGCCCCCAATCTGGCCATCTTGTAGCTGATAAAGAGATTCGGTTTCTCCGGTCGATGACTCATCATCGGAACAAACGACGGTATCGCCGCGAGATTCCGATCCATACTCATAATTTCCTCCATGGATGACTCCCACGAAGGCATGCTTCATGGCCGGTTTAACCCGGGCAGATCGCGCACGCTGAGCCGTCTCGACGAGGTCGGTGCAGATGTTCGGCTCAGGGCCCGGTTCACCGATCTTGCCAATGAAAACGTGAATGCCACCAAAGGGGACCCAGTACCCGTACTCAATTGAGCCGGCCTCGGGGCCCCAGCCTGCGTCATCGATGTAGAGCTTGCCGCGAGGACTCTTAGTCATCCGGCCTACAGCGTAGCCCTCGAGTCCTTCAAAGCGGCCCTCCAAGAACCTGAAACCATCGTGCGATAGCCCCACGGTGGGCACCAACTGTCGTGGTTTTGTCACGGCAGATGTCCTAGAGAAAGGACTTAGTCGTGGAGCCATCGCGACGGGTTAGCTTGAAGGGGTTAAAGCGGACACAGGGACGCAAGAGAGTTTATACTAGTTCGGCCCCTTCGATGAAGGTAAAAGCCTATGTCTAGTTGTGATGGAATTGATGGGTGTTTCGATGACTAGGGAGCAAACAAGCTTCGCCTATGTCTCGAGTTGTTGTCTGTTGTCCTTGAACCGCCGCCGGGTCGTCCCCTTATATACACGGGTGACGCTCGTCGGTTCACCAAGTCCCAACACCGGTCGATATTCGTATCCGGGTTGGTCTCTCCTTATTCCTAACTTACAATACAAGTTTATATACAAATACCGGTTTACAGCTACAAGTCTTAAACCGACTATGGGCCTTAAGCCCTCATCCGTCTTCCTGGGCTTTAGCACTCTTGAACTATTGATGAAGTTGATCCAGCCTAGATAGGCCGGTTTATGCCCAGCAGTAATATCCCCAACACTAACGGAATGGGTCAAGTCAATCACATCATTCTCCTAATGATGTGATCTCATTAATCAAATGACAACACTTTTCTATGGTTAGGAAACTTAACCATCTCTGATCAATGAGTTAGTCAAGTAGAGGCATACTAGTGACATACTGTTTGTCTATGTATTCACACATGTATTATGTTTCCTGTTAATACAATTCTAGCATGACTAGTAAACATTTATCATGATATAAGGAATTAAATAATAACTTTATTATTGTCTCTAGGGAATATTTCCTTCAATATAGTTAGAAGGGAAACATAAGTTGGACCTGGCGTTCCTATTCTTATATAGAAAAATAGAACAGAACTCTGCGTTTTGTTCAAAAAAAATACATAAATTGGGCTGCCAAAAATAAAACCTCGGATGGGAGGTCCGTAGGCCGGTTGATACATGACGGCCCTAAGAAAATACAAACAGGCCTATGGACCTCCCATCCGAGGTCGTGGGTTGCGCATGTTAAAAATGAAAGCCTAGACGTGGCAGCCCAAAACCACATCCAACACTTGCCAAAACTTCGTCCCTCCTTTTCTCTGTGTTTCGCACACTCGACATTGTGTGGGCATTTTGACTGTGCATCATATGAAGATGTGCTATGCATGAATGTTGATCAGCATGATGTTAACTGGCTGGTGTTTCCATTTTCGACCATGAATAAAACTTCCAACATGATGTTAACCCTGTTTGAAAAGGCCGTGTTAATATAAATGCTCTGCCTCTAAAAGTTGCAGTTTCTTATCTAAAACTGAACTTGCAGTTTCTTATCTGAAAATGAAACTTGCAGTTTCTTCTCTGAGAATCACATTGTCTGCACTTTTATACTCCTATGAAACTACATTTTTCTAAGTGCTAAAAATAGATATCCATAATTCATAAAATACTTCATATGCTCAATACTGCAAATCCAAAATTCAAAATACATTCATATCTGAAAGTACTCTCAAAATACACAACACAAAACACAATTCACAACCTGCAAATACTGACAACCCTAAGCTCCTCCTGACAATTCACAACCTGCCCGACTATTGGGCTATGGGGGGGGGGGGCAGCCCCCTCCTATTCCTCGGCGGCAGATAGCCGCCCCGTGAGACGATGTGAACAGCGAGGGAGACGATGGCGGGGAAGCGTCGTCGGGCCAACTGCTTTTCTCCTCTTGCAGCTGGGTTCGGTCGATGAAGACTCCACCGACTCGCTCTGGCAGGACACCCTCACAAACGACACCATGTAGATGCTCGATCCTTCAATCTCTGGTGGATGCTCCATCTGGGATCGATACTCCCACCACCGCTCCCTCACGATCGGATTCGGTGAATCTGTTTGCTCCATGGCCCAGAGGAGCAGCTCTATGTACTCCGGCGTGACTCCCTCCGAGAGTATCGCCGCCTTTTCGCTTTGTTGCAGATATTTGGCCATGGATGTCGCCGTCGCCGCTAGTTGGTCCTTGTTGTCAAACCAAGACTGGATCTCCAACATCCTAGCTAGCTTCACAGGGTCGCTGTCTGCGATCCTCACGTATCGTTTGTACTCCTCCATCGATCTACTTCTCCACAACACCTTCACTCGCCGGCGGTGGTTTTTGAATGGAAGAGGAGAGGAGCAGCGCTGGTTTTGGATTAGAACGGTAGAGGAGCGACGCTGGTTTTGGACTGGAACAGGAGAGGAGGGGCGGTGGTTTTGAAATGGAAGAGGAGAGGAGAAGTGCTGCATTTAGATTGGAACAGGAGAGGAGCGGTGGTGGTTTAAGAGGAAAAGAGCGGAAGAGCGGCACTGGTCTTGGGAGTATTTTTTTTCTTGTTTTGCGTATTTTGGGTCAAAGTTTGACCACGTACTATATTTGACAAGCAAAATGTGAATGCATGTCACCAAAAATTGTATCGTTTGGTTCGTATCTGAATGTACTTTCAAATTATATTATTTTTGCAACTTATAACATATATTTTATGTGCGAAAATCATGGTCAATTATGACCTAGAATAAAAGGGAGACTAGTTAATGTGGGGTTGCTTTCTTAATTGAAGGGTAAATTGATTTTGATTTTGATCCTGTCACAGCGCGCCGGCCCTCTCGTCCAATCCTAAATCGCGGCCGCACGCTCCTCTCCCTCTTCTCCATTGCAAAACCACCTCCTCTCCTCTCCATCATCTCCATTCCAAAACCACTGTCTCGCCTCTCCCTCTTCTGATCTTCTCCATTACAAAACCACCTCCTCTCCTCTCCATCATCTCCATTCCAAAACCACCGTCTCGCCTCTCCCTCTTCTCTATTATAAGACCACCGTCTCTCCTCCGTTTTCTAGACGATTTGCTCCATGGCACGGGCGCAATCAATGGATACAAAATTAGTATAGTGTATACTATTTAAAAGTCGAGGGTGGGGCTTTTCTTGCACGGTAGGCGGCGAGGCAGTTCCGCCTAGTCGGTTCGACAGAGACGCGAGAAGACGAGGGAGTAGGCTGCTGCAAACGTAGGGATGTGTGATTTGACAATGAGTTACTGCTGGATACGTGGGGCCCCGTGATTTGACTTGCCATTATCATTTTAACTGCGGCGCTACGAACGGCGTGAGTCTCCCGATTCCTGACCACCTCCATACAGGTGCCTCTCCCATTGCTCCACCATGTAGTAGAGGTTGGCTCTTGCATGAGAGCCCACTTCTCCACTTTTCCCTTGCCTCTCTTTCCTCCACATATGCAAAAATGCCATGTAAAGCGCACTATTGTACTTATTTTTACTTGCTCCTACAGGTGCTTAAGCTTGCCATATAGGCATAAAGTCTGACGTGGCAAGTTAATCAAGAAGAGAGAGACTAGTTTGGTGACCCAAGGAAGAAACAGTGCTAAGCGCGTGTACCTAGGTGAAAAGACAATTTTGAGTCTATAGCTAATTAAATTAAGCAAACTTAGCCACACCATTTCATTGGAAGAGGTCACTCCTTGGAAAATGCAATAAATACTAGTACTCCATGTGTCCCATAAGAACGTTTTTGGCACTACACCATTGTCAAAAACATTCTTATATTATGGGACGGAGGGAGTACGAAGAAAGAGATAGAGAGGAGTAAAAAAACACTTATAGCCAACCTTGTTGTTGTATGAGTGACTAAGTGATGACTATGTATGACATGCCAACATCAGATAGCCTAACGCACCGTGTTAAATCTCCAAGGGCGCGACCGCGCGAGCGACGCGACGATCGTGGTATGCGCGACCATGATATGGGCTGCTGGCAGCCCTTGGATCTGAGATCAAACGGTCGCATGCTAAGTTGCTGAAAATTTGCAGAATAACCCTCCAGGATAGGATATTCACCCTTAGGTCTAGATTCACGCCATGCAACCGTTTGATCTCAGATCCAAGGGCTCTCGGAAGCCCATATCATGGGAGAATGGAAAGCCACTACCCTGCCGTTCGCACGCTGGCAGTTCGCTCCTACTCGTCCTCGCACGTCCTTCAATACTACGACGGTTCGCTCCTAGTCATCCCGTCCATTCACATTACGGAAGTTCCACTAATCCTAACCCTTCTCCCAAATCCATGGCGTCCCAAATCTCCACGATCGGCGGTGAGTACAAGGTTAGAACCATCACTTGCGATGAGTTCGACGTCATCTACACCCGTTATTCCGCGAGGTGAAAGGATGCCTTTCTCGCTTCAGACGCATGTTCGAAAACTCAGATGATGAGTGGGTCACTGGGCTAGATGTTGAGTACACCACAGTCCTGGGACCAGAGAAGGATCTAAAGGACAAAGGGAGGAAGAAGCCCGCCGCGATCCAGGTTTGCGTACATAACGTTTGCTAGGTCTACCACATATGCCATGCCAACGTTGAGTGCTAGGATTTTAAGAACTTCCTCAAGGACAAAAAAGTGAAATTCGTTACTGTAGACTTTAAGAACGACAGGGATGTCCTGCGTCGGATAGGTCTCGTTGTAGGCAACCCCTTCGACCTCCAGAAGAATCGGCTGGTGTCCTCTCGTCAGCCTTCAATGCTGACCCTGGCAAGAGCCATGGTTCATCCTTCGTACGGTAAACTGGAGAAACCTCCATACATGTTTCATCATCATGCATGGCAGCGGAATGTACTAGATATAGACCACATCCACTATGCTGCAATGGATGGCTACCTTTGCTTCAATATCTACAAGGGTTGGATGAAGAGCAACAGCCAAGTGTGCGGTTCAAGCAAAGAAGTATCCGCCAAGAGGAAGAGGGACAAGGACAAAGTCGAGGACGTGGACGAGGACTCCGAGTAAGGTGGCAGTGTCATTGCTCATGGTGGTTCTAATGCAGTGTCTACCGGAATAGTTGCAAAGTTTAGTTTCAGGTGTGCTTAATTTAATTTGAGGGGTGTGTTGTGTTGAGCCCCTAGCAGAACTATGTTATATTTCTTCTTGTTACTTTAACTCTTCAGTACGTACATACTAGTATTTCTTACATTTCATCTTTTAGTTGGTATAGTACTACCACTCGTTTCTTCACATTATATACGTAGAATATATATGGCCAACATCATATAGCCAGCAGTTTAGTTGTCAAAGAATTTCAGGGTGCTTAGTTTTGTCAAAGAATTCTAGGATGCTTAGAGGGTGCTTGGATCCAAGGGACTTATTTTAGTCTGACTACAAATAGTCTCTTTAAGAGGCTAAACTTCCAAGCACCCCTGACTAAAGATGGGCTAAAACTAGTCTTGAGACTAATTTTTTTAGTCAGGGGCACCCCTACTAAAATGTGGATTAGTCCTCTCTCTACTCATTTAACTCCTCTCCTTTAACACAGGCGAGTTCTGGATTGGAGGGTTTGGAGGATAATAAATGATCATTAACTTGATTTTAGCCTTTTTAGTATTTGGATCCAAGCATGGGTGAGGCTAGCATGTTTTAGTCCCACTACTTTTAGTCGTGGGACTAAAACGTATCCAAGCACCCTCTTAGTTTTATTTGAGGGGTGGGTTGTACTGGACACCATTATTGTGACTAGCCTTTTTAATAGTACTATATGCATAATTTGGCGACGAGCGCTCTCTATATGTACCACCTTTTTTTAATTTCAAGTTTTGCTCCATGGCGCAATCCATCGATACTACTGCTGTACAAAAGTATACATTTTTTTAAAAGGCTAGAGGGCGGGGCAGTCTAGCTTGGTCGGTTTCACGAGAGGCGAGGGCCTTTGTGATTTGACAGCTCATTACTGCTGGAAGGCGGGGCCTTGTGATTTGACTGCTCGTATAAATGCGCCGACGACCTGATCAAGGAGGAGCAAAGAACCGTGCGGTATACTCAAGTTTTCCACTGGAGTAGTACTGCAACGGAGGAGCACGAAACACGGCAGCCCAGTGCCATATGGCGATAAAAAATGATCTAATTTGCTAGTCATCTCATTGTTAGCATTGTTCTATTCATTCCCTCAAAAAAACATTGTTCTATTCATGCCTCGCAGAGAACGTGACACGTGCGGCGAAACACCCGAAGCAAAAGATGAAACACAGGAGCAAAAGAAGAAGGAAGATTATCACCCCAAATGATCTAATTCGCCGTGGAGTCGTAACTGCTTCTTCATCTCCTCCACGACCTCCAAATCCTTGCGCATCTCCTCCACAATCTTCTTCATTATGTCCATGATGCGGGATTTCTCGATGCGAGCCTTCATCATCTATTCCACGGCCGCATTACGTACCTTGACAACAGCCGGGTGCTCGATGCGGAGCTTCGCCAACTCCTCCTTCTGTTCCATGACGAGGGCCTGCAATATCTTCTTCGAGGAACTACTATTCTCATGCAGCTTCTTCTAGCCGGTGTTCTTCTCCTTCAACAGGTCAATCTCATGGAAGAGCTTCGCCTTGTCCTCCTGAAGTCGCATGATTTCGCCGGTCGCCTTCTTCTCCGAGGCAATGCTCTTCTTCAGCAGCATCACCAAGCCGGCGGTCAAGTCCCCCTGCTGATTGAGCTCAGCGGGCATGTCGTTGAGGCTCTCCTTCAGCAACTCCATCAAGCCTTGGATAAACTCCTTCTGCTTATTGAGGTGCTTATTGAGCTGATCGGGCATGCTGTCGAGGGATAGCGACTGCAGCTCCACCGGCTCGGCATGTTCGCATCCGCGGCTAGGGCGCTCCTAGGAGCCATCGCCTGCCCGTGAGAGATCTTTCGAGGTCTCTGCGTGGCGGCGAGCCCTCTCTTTTCTTTCCGCAACCTTGGTTGCCGCTCCCTTGTTACGAGTAGTTCTCGACCTAGAGCTCTGCTCACCGGCCATGGCAACGACGGACGAAGAAGAAGCACTTATGAGGAGGAAAGGTAGAGTAATTTTCGGTTAGGTAGTTCCCCTTTTTATAACCTAAGTACTAGCACTAGTACTAATACCTGCATAGTGGGAACACGTTCAGGTTTGGTACGTACTAGTAGGTGTGAGCAGGCTTTCGAATGTAATGGGAACAAGGTAAAGATTAATTGATTGTTTTGATTTCGAGGCCCGAAACGGCTCCCGATGAGTTTAGCGGAACATAAATTTCAAGTACTACACTGCTCAAATGCGTAAATATTATATTACTATCAAAAATTGGCACAAAATACGAAGGAGACCAATGGAAGTAGTACTAGCAACCCACGATTTAACTACTCACATGCGCGCAGTGGAGTAATAATGTCTTTCTTCCGCCCTCACGTCCACTCAATTTGCATGCGCTGTATGAATTGACCATCAATGAAGTGAACAACTTTACACGTGTCAAATTATCACATGGGGTGGATCTTGGTACAAAATTGCATCCGCCCGTGTACCTGCGTGTGCGTGCGAGGGAATAAGTGTGTGCATGGCGTGCGTGCACATCTTCGCTTCGTGCATGTACCGCTAGTAGGGCTCAGGGAGGACGAGTACATTCTTTTGGAACCAGCAGCATGTCACTGTGATCAATCCATGCAAGGAGGTCGCAACAACGCCTCCACATGTGCCACGTGGCTTCATGAACTGTAAGAGAGACACTGTGCAGCGTGCCATTGGTATTCTAATTTACGTGTTTTGCACATACTCGAAGTACTAGTAAGGTACACGTGCATTGCACGCATCAGATTTTGCAACCAAATTATGAATAAATACCACACTATAGCATGTAAGCTCTGTGTCATATATGCCTGATGTAGCCCTTCATTTAATTCTTATAGTTCATCTCATTCAAAATCAATTAGTTTTTATAAAAAAGCTAAGAACGCGGGAATAGGAAAAACATGGGATTATAGTGGAATGTCGTCTTGAATCCTACGGGATTGTACGAGTGTTTGATTGTGCATAGAAAAAACGCAGAATTCTTTCAAAGAGGTTTGAGTGGATGGGATGTTTCCTATGAAATCTAGTGCAAATGAATCATATGGAAAAATTCCT
This sequence comes from Triticum aestivum, assembly GCF_018294505.1. NCBI lineage: Eukaryota > Viridiplantae > Streptophyta > Magnoliopsida > Poales > Poaceae > Triticum > Triticum aestivum. The sequence continues at coordinate 520,063,990 of NC_057794.1, forward strand.
ATGGTTTACAATCCTATGAATCAAACAACCAAGATAGGAAAAATTCCTAATGATTAGAATCCTCCAAAATTCCTTTGAGAATCCTTTGAATCAAAGAAGACCTTAATCTATTTTATGATTCATGGAATTGTGCGTTGTAAAGCATAAAGTAAAAACAAATAATGGCAATTCAACTAGAAAAAAAGTTTGGGCAGTTATGATACGGAAGATTCTAGAACAAAAGAGAACCACTGTTGTTTCGAGGTTTGTGCATTATGCTTAAGTTCAACCATGGAATCTGCTAGATTGTACATGTGGCAAAATCCGGTGGGGGCTAGAAGATGGTGCGAGGGGCCGAGTGGAGGGAGACTATGAAGGAATGCACAAGTGCGAGATCGATATTTAGAGAGAGGGGGCAAACACGTGCGCTGTTGCGCGCAGTGGCGGAGCCATGAAAAATAAATGAGCTAGGGGGCCAAGCATTGCTAATCCTTTACGAGGAGGGTCAATTCATGAACTTAAACCATTTTTAGCAGCAATTTTCTAATGATCACATTCTTATTTGCCTTGATATATAGTGATGTTAGGGGGGAGGGGGCAGGGCCCTTACTGCCCCCTGTCTTCGCCATTGTGCACGCGTCTGAGAGATGAAGCGAAAGGCATGGATGACGAGAGGGGGACATTGGATATATAATTAATGTGGGTGTATTAGCTATATATGTTAATCCTATATAGAGAGGTATAGATTGATCGATGTGGACGTGGGAAAGAGGGTGAGACCTCACTGGATATATTGATTGATTGGTTCATGTGGAAAACTATGAAAGACCTAGCTATATACACACATACATAGAGGAACATCGATCGTTGCGCATGCACGCGTGAGAGATAAAGAATGCCCGATATGATGGAGAGGGGGATGTGTGTGGGTGTGTGCCTTCATGGGAGACCGACTTGAAGAAAAAGATTGCATGCGTGCGATGGATAATGTCGACTGGTAGTGTGTGTGCATGCATGCACGAGAGAAAGTTAGTGGTACAATTATAAAGAGAAGACTACTGTGTGGGTGTAAAAGAATAGGTGAGGTCATAATAAATGTAAAGTTGAATTCAAATATTTGAATAAGAGATCCTGATGTTTGAAACCCATGCATGCATGAATATAACGGAGATCTGTGCGGTGTGGTTTGGAAATGAGCATGTTGTAATGTATACACATTGAACAAGGTCAGACTGATTTGAATTTGAGATACCGATGGCAGACATCATTTGGCCACGTTGCATCCGTGCATGGACACACTATTCTAATTGGAGATGATGGGCGGCTTTCGCATCACATATCTATATCTATATTATTTTTTATATTTTTTATATTGTGTGTGGGTAACTTTAACTTTGAAAGATGGTCGTTGGATGAGGCGACTCCGATGGTCCAAAGCTGGCAAATTTGAGCACTACTGGCCGTTGGATATCATCTAGATTCCACCAGATTTCGCCACATGTATAATCTAGAAGACTCCATGGTTGATCTTAAGCATAATGCACAAACATCAAAACACAAGCACTTCTTATTTGTTCAAGAATCTTCCGTATCAGAATTGCCTAAATGTTTTTCTACATGATTTGCCATTATTTTTTTTACTTTATGTCTTACTACGCACAATTCCATGAATCTTAAAATAGATTAGCTTTCTTATAAAAACTAGATGATTTTGAATGAAATGAACTATAAGAATTAAACGAACATCTACATCATGCATATATGACTCAAAGCTTGTATGCTATAATGTGGTATTTATTCATAATTTGGTTGCCAAATCTCATGCGTGCAATGCACGTGTACCTTACTCTAGTCTAAATGGTGTTTGTGTGTGTGTTGTGCGTGTTGAGGTGCAAATTGTTTATTTTTTTGGGTACACGTTAAGCTTGTTCTTCCGAAATTTCAAGCCGCGCCTTGTTATGCCAAAAATTCAAGCTAGCGTCTCTGTCTATCATGCTGCGAAACTCCCGCCTCTTCAACCCGCGCCTTGTTAGCCCGAAATATTTAAGATATATCTTTGTCTTGTTGTGCTCCGACAACTCCCTCCATCTCAACCCGTGCCTTGCTATTCCGAAATTACAACGCGCGCAAAAACTCCCACCTCTTGTGAAATCCCGACACGCGAAATGCCGGTGGTACCCCTGAACCGAAAGAACCGCCTCAAATTGGTGGGGGTACTTTCGTAACTTACCCCACATTTCGGACAAGCGCGTCTCTAAGCCATGGTTCCCCACTGCCATCCCATCCGCCCACCCATTCATACACCGAGGCCGTGAAAACCCACGACGAAACCCCACACCCTGCTCCGTCCGCCACCCAGCCGGAGCCTCTTCCCCGACGACGTCGTCCACAGCAACACCTCGACGTCCCTCATCCACCGTACCGGATGAGGATCCGACGTTGATCTCATCGTCCCGCTGGTTCAGCCACCCCGTCCTCCACCTCCAAGGAGCTGCCCTAACATTCCCCTCGTCTTTCGCGCCACCTCCATTCCCACACCGCCGTCTTCACCTGCACCACCGGAAGAGCATCATCATCACTGTTTCCTCGGATGAAGCTGCGGCCTAATCGGCGCCACCAAAGAGGTTGTACACTAATCGCCGCATTTTCTTCTTGATTCAATCTCATGGTGCTGCCAGCACTCGGTCCCGAGCTGACATGGCGTGGCTCCATCCACGGCGGCGTCGCCGGCCACTTCCTCCATGGCGTCGCTCCCTCGGCGGCGACGTCCACATCAGTAGGAGCTGCTCTGCTCTTGCTATTGCTCTTGCTCGCGCTGTTGCTCTCCCTCTTGCTCTTGCTTGTGATGCTGCTCTGATTTAGCTACACTTCAGTCGACTGAATCGACTTTTGGGTCAATCGATTTTCAGGGGGTGGGGGGCTCGCTGGTGTGAAGGAAGAACCAGCCGCAGCGGGGAGGGGGGCTCACTTGAGAGGAACCCCACTATCTATCTTAGGGTTCAGGATGGGGGCGGTGGTCGCCGGCAGTGGCGGGGCATTGGCGTGGCGGTGGCGTGGGGATCGCCGGAGAAAAAGCTCGGCACAGGGGGGGCCTAGAGGGATGGCCGGGGCGGCGTCGAACCGGTGGTGGGGAGTGTTTTTGGTGCGGGCGGGGCAGCGCACTGCCCGCCGCGGGCGGCGGGGGGCTGCTGTTAGGCCGATGGTGGCTGGCGGCTCAGGGGGTGGAGGTTGAAGATGAACCGCAGGCCCTTGATTTCGTATCCAACGGCTGCAAAATCGACTGACCAGAGATGAAAAAGTCAGTCGACCGACGTGTAGCCTCACCTTGCTAGTGCGTTCAGTTTCGACAGCAAAATTCAGTTTCGACATCAAAATTCAGTTTCGACAGTTAAGTTCAGTTTCGACAGTTAAGTTCAGAGATGAGCGGCTGATGTATTTTACATCTAGCACTTTGTGGTTATGTATTTTTACGTCATGTATTGGAGATGCTATTAGAATTTCACTCAGGTTAACGTCGTTCATTGTCTCTCTTGTCCTGCTTCACCCTCAGTGTCGTACAACTCACCGGAGCTGCTCCAACGACGAAACCCTCCATCACAGCGTAGCAGTACCTCGGGCTCCATCTCTAGACGCCTAAGATCTTATTCCCCTCCTCCGACAGCCAATTCAGCCGGAGCATCCTCACCGGCCAACCCAATCACGCTGAGATCGACATGGCTTCGCCAAAGAGGTTGTACACTTGTTGCATCTCTTTGTTACTCTACATGTTATACATATTGTCCACTGAGCACTCGTAGTAACGGGAAATGCGATTATTTTATCCTACTATATGACAAGCAGTGAGGTACCAGGCAACTTAGCTATCCTTGATGGACTCTCTTGAACACCATCATTATTTATCTCTGTGCGTTTGAGCTGTGCATTTGTCGATGGGCCTGGGAGTTGAGCTAGTATGGCAGTGGCCTGGGTCCAAAGTAATAGAAGTAGCACAAAAACATTTTTTAGTGTAGGATTTTCCTTTCTCAAGCCTGCCTACAAGAATCGCCAGTGCTTGAAAGGAAAAGTGAATGAAAAACATCAGAATTGGAAAGTTTCCTATGGTACTACTTTTCATGAATTTGGTGCAAAGGAATGAAGCAAAGGAAAACTGTAGGATTTGTTCCTTTAGTGTCTCCTTGAAAGAAAAACCGTAGGAATTCTAATTTCCACTTCTCCTCCTTTTCATATTCCTATTCATCAACAAAAGACTAAGAGATAATAGCATAATAGCTTTATAACCGTACATTTTCTTGTGGTTTGACATAATCTCACCATGCTTTTTTGCATCCTGTTATCTTCCAATTGTTGTGAATCAAACACCCAGATTGGCAGAAATCCTGTGTTTTTAAATTCTCTGTTTTGCACGTGCATTCCTATCCTATTCCTGTCTATTTCCTATCCCTGCATTGTTAGAATCCTCAAATTCAAACAAGCCCTTACTCAATTACTTCTGTTATAGATATGTGTCAAAGAAAATCTTGTGTGGTTTGTCCTGCTCCTGCGGCGCTGTGTTCCACCCCAGCTCAGCTGCTCCAACAACCGAAGGGTTCACCACAGCAGGGATCCGCTCTCCTGACTGTCTTTCGCCGCCTCAGATCTTCTTCCCCGCCGCTGGCAGCCACGGCAACTGCATTACCATCATCAACTGAGCAGATGACCTTGAGGACTACACGGGTCCACAAGAGAGGTCGCACTCTTCCATGTCTTCTTACGTTATGTGACGTGGAATTTTCATGGCAGATGTCCTAGTGTGAGGACTTAGTCATGAGGCCAACGCATCTATGTAGTAGCTTGAGAGGGGTTGAGCGGAATCGAGAGACGCAACACAAGACAGGAATTTAGACAGCTTCGGGCCCCGGGAAACATCATCCGGTAACAACCCTACTTGTTGTTTGAGGCTAGGTCTCATTATAATCATGAGGGAGTCGACATAAACCGGCTCTCCTCTTTGTGTCTAGCCCTAAGATTGTTTCTTCTTACTCGTCCCTTTTTGGGGAGCCCTACCCCTCCTTATATATGTTGAAGGGGCGGGTTACATGTAGAGTCCAACTTGGACTTAAGACTTAACTATTCTGACTTATCTTCATGGGCTTCTTAACATCTTGGGCTTCATAACGTCTCGGGCTTCATAACCCTTGGCAACCGAGTTATCACTGTTTGCTGGTTTAAGATGGTCTGCCGGTTTAAGATCTGACTTAACTCCTGCCGGTTTACCACCTGCCTTAACACTTGCCGGTTTACCACCTGCCGGTTTACCATCTGAGTTTACTGTCTGTTTTTCCTGTCTGTCTTAACTGTCAGCCGGTTTAACAACCTGCCGGTTTACCGTCTAACATAACACCAACCGGTTTACCACCTGCCTTAACACCTGCCGGTTTACGAAGTCCCAGCCGGGTTATAACTCCGGCCGGATCATACCGCGGGGTATACCCCCGACATTAGCCCCCAATTTAATTTGGATTTATCCATGTTAAACTGATCCTTATCATCCTTTAGTCCTTGTCACTTCCTTCTTCTATAAAATCCGAGTCAATAGACCAACTTCATAATCAAGTTGCTGACATTGGTTTGTCACAGAGAAATATTGTGAAGAATAACGGCTTTGACTTTAGCTCCCAAAGCTTAACAAAAATATTGGCCTTTGAAATACTCATTTGATCTTCAGCCGGTTTAAGAATCTAGAACTTGCCGGTTTAAAAATGTAAAACTTTACCGGTTTACCATTGCCAAAATTGCCGGTTTAAGAATATTGATGGCACCGGATCAGAACTGTTTGTTAACATCAATTTTGAAAATATACCTCTTATATGCATATCATTTGTAGCCCCCAAGTCTTAAGAAGGTAGCATAGCAATAGCTTAAGCCTTGCTTCAATATGAATGTCACAAGCTTGAAGAAATCCAGTTTGTTCATCTCAATCACCAGTCAGAATTGAGTATTCCACATATATAGCCCCCAAGTGTCGAGTTGTCATGCTTGCAGCAACCTGGGACTTGAAATTGCCTTATGCTTATAAAAACTTCAACCAGTGTAGCCCCCAAGGGTCGGGTCATTATGCAATAATGAGCAGGGACTTTATAGATATGATCATGTAGACTTGAACATCAACGTGTAGCCTCCAAGGGCCGGCTTAGTAAGATAATATTGAGCTGGGACTTTATATATACTTCATTGAGAATAACATTATATGATGTAACCCCCATCATGGGGCTTGAACCCACGTCCACAAGGTTGAGAGCTTTGTGCTTTACCAACTGAGCAGTGGATCCTTCAATAATAGATGAAAATTTGTGTACCTTGAATTGTTGACATGAGCAATTGGTAACCCCAAGGGCCGGCTCATTACGATGTGATGAGTCGGGTCTTCGATAAGTGAGCAAACAATGACTTTGCATTAGCCCCCAAGTGTCATGGTGCATGCTTGCGGCGACATGAGACTTGTGTATTTGATGTAATCCCAACTTGAGTAATGTAGCCCCCAAGTGTCGGGTCATAAGCCTGCAACGACTAGGGACTATTTCTTCAATTGTAGAATAAATCATATCCAATGATAATATGATAGTCATTGCGCTAAAGCGACTTTGAAATCCTTAATCATAATACTGGTTATTGATAACCATAATAAAATCCAGCCGTGTTGGCTATTAAAGATTTTGAATAATATAACCTGGTTTGAAAAACCGGTTCCTGCCATATAAGCCGGTATATCCATGCACATATGATACATGCAATGATGATGTAATGATGATGCAACATATGATGCAATATATGATGATGTATATGTATGATCAAGAGGGTTTAAGCTATGGTTCGGATACGACCTAGAGCCCCCATGTAGTCATAATTGTGGCATTGCGCTGATCAAGAGGTGTAGCTATGGTTCGAATACGACCAAGCCCCCAAGTGATTTTCCTAGTGCCCTTATACCTATCAAGAGGTGTAACTATGGTTCAAACCCATATCCCCCAAGTGATTTTCCTGGTGGCCTTATGCCTATCAAGAGGTGTAGCTATGGTTCGGATACGACCAAGCCCCCAAGTGATTTTCCTGGTGCCCTTATGCTTATCAAGAGGGTATAAGCTATGCTTCGAATACGACCAGAGCCCCCAAGTGATTTCCCTGATGGCCTTAAGCCTATCAAGAGGTGTGACTATGGTTTGAACATAGCCCCCAAGTGATATTGTGAGCTGTGCTCAAGGGATACCCATGTTTGAGCTGTGCTGTGCAGCAGACTCTCATTGGCCCCTTATGATAATATTGGCTTGATAGCCGGATTACCGAAATAACCAGAGCTATGCTCTTATGATAATATTGGCTTGATAGCCGGATCAAGAGGTGTAGCTATGGTTCGAATATGACCAAGCCCCCAAATGATACTGTAAGCTGTGCTCAAGGGGCACCTATGTTTGAGTTGTGCTGTGAAACAAACTCTCTTTGGTCCCCTTAATTTTTCCGAGAACTCGAACTTGCGAGAGATTATTCTTTTGAACCGGAAATTCTTAAACCGGATATTGAGAGCTTCAAAGCTCTGTGGGAGACAGCTTTCCCTTGAGCCGGATTTTAAACCGGAATCCTTCTTTTTAAGCCGGAATTTTTTCAGACGGCCCTTAAAGTTGCACCAATATGGCGGTTTAGGGTCCTGCATTAGATAACTTTGCAAGCCGGAGTCATTGCTCTTTTTAAAGAAAGCAACATATAACATAAAAATATACTGGATGGATTTCACCTGATATGGCAGGCCAGTTAATATTATTCACCGCGGAGTTGATCATCACCATGGTGAAGGTATGTATCCACCAAGCATCACGGCACGGACAAGCACTAGTGCAAAATAATGTTGGTACGTGCTCCGTATCTGTGGTATATCATTACTTTTTGTCATAAATAATTGTCCTGCATAAAACATTTGCAAGACAGAATAACTGTTCACAAACATATTATTGTACACAGATGAAATAGATAGGACGGGATCACCTGATATATTTTTCGGAGGTAATAACTGTTGACCGAGTGAAGGCCTTCATGTCCAATCAACTATCCACCTATCCATCAAATTTTGAAATGGGTCTTTCCCATCAACCAATAACATACTTAGTTCAGACCGTGAGTCCTTTAGCTTGTTTCTGTGTGAGAGCTTGCTCTCTTTTCCTTTTGGCCTGATTTGCTTTTTGATATGGCACACATACACACACACAGTTTGCTAGTGGCCTCCCCAGCTCCAGCCTCGTACTTGAATCACCAGGCCACTGTCTCCAATTTTAACATGCATCACTTGAATGATAGCAATAGTAGCCAGCATCTCCGTCTTCTGTTTATTTCTAGTGAAGGTCTCGATAGTCGGTTTAACAATGCCGGCGGTGGCGACTTATGGCTTGGTGACAGCAATCTGAAAAGACCACTCTTCGGCCAGGGCGACTTATAGCGGTGAAGCATCAGGAGACTGAGGCACGAGAGACAAATGACACTACAGCAGTGGCTCGGCAATGACCGCAGTTCGGGTGGCGCAGGCAACTCAGCGCAGAGAAGGTGATATTACTCATCATAACCCCGACAAAGAAAACAACCAGCTTGTTCAATAATATTGCGCTGGAATCTCCCCTTGATACTTCTTGTGTCTTCACGTAATGAATAGGAGTTCATCAGTCCAATTTGCACTGATTAGAGCTCACGTACTAGTAGGTTGCAGTACTATTCCCAAGCCAAACACAACTCATCAAAACATGCCACTACTAGTACTTGACTGATTTCCACGATTGTAGTAGGAGCAATGACTCAATCCTTTCCAAATCTTCTCAGTTTAAGATACCCCACGGCTCGCAGGCAGTGCAAGGCCAGCCGCAGCAGAGGCGGCTGAAGCGGTGAGGATCACAGACGAGTCAGCAAGCGGCTCTCAGCGATGGCGGATTGATGGTAGGGCAGGTAACAAAGGCGGAGCGCTTCAGGCAACGGCCGCTCGGCACGCTGGTGATGGCGGTTTAAGGCGACGGGTTGGAGAGGCGCGGCCGAACCGGCGACGGGTTGGAGAAGCGCGGCCGCGGGTCGTTGATGGCAACCCAAAGGAGGCGAGGCCCGGCCGAACCGGTGATGGGTTAGAGAGGCGCAGTCGGAAGCGGCTCGGCGCTGCTGTTGTTGAAACGGAGGCTGGCCAGCGGCTCATGGCGCGAAGCAGCTCAGGTTGAGGTGAGAGATGGCGGCTCACGGGTCCGGCGGGTCACTGTGGCGACTTGGCGAAGGCAAATTCGGATTGTAGCAGGGGCTTGTCCTGGCGGGGGTTTGGCTTTGGGTAAAATAATTCTGTAGCTCGGCGACGGTTTGGCTGGTCTGAGGCCACTTGGCCACAACAGGGACAGAGCACGGCCAGGGGAGACATGGGCGTTGGAGAACAAGGCAAACCCACTGCGGCTCGGCGATGGTGAATCCAGGTCCGAGGTGAGTCGGGGCGGCGTTGGTGACGACGCAGCCGGTTTGACAGCCGGCGACTGGACCCGCGGGCGTTTTGACAAGGGCGACTCACAGGCAGAGGGGAACCGCAGCAGCGGGTTACCGAGGCTGTAGCCGGTTCAATGCGGCAGGGATCCACAGCGTGTTATGGCCGCGGGAACGGCGGTCTATCCCGAGATTGAACTGGGCAGGTCGCGGAGGCGGAGCAGATGACAGGCGTGACTCGGAGGTGGCCGGTGCTCAAGCGAAGCATGACGAGGCCATGGCTGCTCTGAACCCATCGCAACAGGGGAGGAGGCTTGGAGGTCCCCTGACAGTCGGCGGTTCACGGTGCGGTCGGCAGAAAGGTGCGAGGCCAAGGCGGCCTGGCATGAGAATCCCGGAGGGCAGCAGAGTCGGAGCTGACGGGTTGGAGAAGAACAGAGGCACAGGCCGGCGACGGTGGCTTTTGCGACTTAGCGCGAGTCTGTTTTTGGGTCTTGTGCTTTGCCAAGTCCACGTCCGCCCCACCTTCCGGGTCGTGGCCCTCCTTCCAGCGCTTCGTTTTTTCTTTTCTTTGAAAGATACCCTGACAATGATCCGGCGGCAGCTCTTGGACTCCTCTAATTCGGATGGATATAATAATGGCCTAGGAGCCGTATTGGAACTCGGCGAATCAGCCTATAGCCTTGGATGACTTGCGTACATACAGAACTCCTACCGGTCTCAGTTTAGGCGGTGTTCCAAACATTGATCCGGTTTTAGATCGCTGTACTTTGAAGGAATAAACATCACCATCAGCTACGAGTTGATGTTCCGGGACTTGTAACGGGTCCGATCAGATACCAACAGAAGTTGATGGTTTTAGCGATGCAGTGATTTTGACAGCTTGATTGCCAGATGTTGTGCACAACCCGCCGATAAAAAGTCGTACGTAGATAAACTTCCTGTTGGCTTCGACGGATCGTCAGACGAGAGCGGCACACAAGTTGTAACCCTAATTTTTTTTGCACCTTAAATATCATAGATCCCAAATCTGAACTAATGACCTTTGAAGTTGATGCAAGTCCTTTCAAACCGGTTCATCCGGAAAATTACAGTCTTCTTGATCCCTAAAAGAGATCCCTTCAAAACTCAACACCATCGTGCGCGGGGCCCACTATGGGTGCCAACTGTCGTGGAATTGTCACGGCAGATGTCCTAGTGTGAGGACTTAGTCGTGAGACCAAAGCATCTATGTGGTAGCTTGAGAGGGGTTGAGCGGAATCGAGAGACGCAACACAAGACAGTGATTTAGACAGCTTCGGGCCCCGAGAAACATCATACGGTAACAACCCTACATGCTGTTTGAGGCTAGGTCTCATTATCATCATGAGGGAGTCGCCGTAAACCGGCTCTCCTCTTTGTGTCTAGCCCTAAGATTGTTTCCTCTTACTCGTCCCTTTTTGGGGAGCCCTACCCCTCCTTATATATGTTGAAGGGGCGGGTTACATGTAGAGTCCAACTCGGACTTAAGACTTAACTATTCTGACTTATCTTCATGGGCTTCTTAACATCTTGGGCTTCATAATGTCTCGGGCTTCATAACCCTTGGCAACCCAGTTATCACTGTTTGCCGGTTTAAGATGGTCTGCCGCTTTAAGATCTGACTTAACTCCAGTCGGTTTACCACCTGCCTTAACACTTTCTGGTTTACCACCTGCCGGTTTACCATCTGATTTAACTGTCTGTTTTACCTGTCTGTCTTAACTGTCAGCCGGTTTAGCAACCTGCCGGTTTACCGTCTAACTTAACACCAACCGGTTTACCACCTGCCTTAACACCTGCCGGTTTACTAAGACCCAGCCGTGTTATAACTCCGGCCGGATCATACCGCGGGGTATATCCCCGACATTATGCATCGCTTAATATGATGACATGCTACATTATCATCATGTTCACCTATTAGACTCTGAGTTAGGTCCAAACTAATGCTGAAACTTGAGTTTTTAAATGGTTGTGGGGTACATATTGGGGCAGCAATCAGTATTGTTTGTCTACTATCTGGTTAATCTCCGGTGTCTACTATGAGTTTCATGTTGGGTGCAAACAAACATTAAAGGAGCCATTATCTGTATTTTTTCACTAAAGCTATTATCCGCCTGCTATCATTGGTTCACCTTGCCATCCTTCTTATCCGCCAAATACTTGGGGCAGTTCCGCTTCCAATGACCAGTCTGGTTGAAGTAGAAGCACTCAGTCTCAGGCTTAGGTCCAGACTTGGGTTTCTTCTCCTGAGCAGCAACTCGCTTGCTGTTCTTCTTGAAGTTCCCCTTCTTCTTCCCTTTACCCTTTTTCTTGAAACTGGTGGTCTTATTGACCATCAACACTTGATGCTCCTTCTTGATTTCTACCTCCGCTACCTTTAGCATTGCGAAGAGCTCGGGAATTGTCTTATCCATCCCTTGCATATTATAGTTCATCACAAAGCTCTTGTAGCTTGGTGGCAGTGATTGGAGAATTTTGTCAATGACGCTATCATCCGGAAGATTAACTCCCAGTTGAATCAACCCAGTTGAATCAAGTGATTGCAGTACCCAGACATCTTGAGTATATGCTCACTGACAGAACTATTCTCCTCCATCTTGCAGCTGTAGAACTTATTGGAGACTTCATATCTCTCAATCCAGGCATTCTTTTGAAATATTAACTTCAACTCCTAGAACATCTCATATGCTCCATGGCGTTCAAAACATCGTTGAAGTCCCAGTTTTAAGCCGTAAAGCATGGCACACTGAACTATCGAGTAGTCATCAACACGTGTCTGCCAGGCATTCACAATGTCTGCAGTTGCTGGTGCAGGTGGTACACCTAGCGGTGCTTCCAGGATGTAATTCTTCTAAGCAGCAATGAGGATAATCCTCAAGTTACGGACCCGGTCCGTGTAATTGCTACCATCTTTCAACTTTGCTTTCTCAAGGAACACATTAAAATTCAATGGAACAACAGGACGGGCCATCTATCTACAATCAACATAGACAAGCAAGATACTATCAGGTACTAAGTTCATGATAAATTTAAGTTCAATTAATCATATTATTTAAGAACTCCCACTTAGATAGACATCCCCCTAATCCTCTAAGTGATCACGTGATCCATATCAACTAAACCATGTACGATCATCACGTGAGATGGAGTAGTTTCAATGGTGAACATCACTATGTTTATCATATCTACCATATGATTCACGCTCGACCTTTCGGTCTCCGTGTTCCGAGGCCATATCTGTTATATGCTAGGCTCGTCAAGTTTAACCTGAGTATTCCGCGCGTGCAACTGTTTTGCACCCGTTGTATTTGAATGTAGAGCCTATCACACCCGATCATCACGTAGTGTCTTAGCACGAAGAACTTTCACAACGGTGCATACTCAGGGAGAACACTTATATTTTGATAATTTAGTGAGGGATCTTCTTATAATGCTACCGTCAATCAAAGCAAGATAAGATGCATAAAAGATAAACATCACATGCAATCAATATAAGTGATATGATATGGCCATCATCATCTTGTGCTTGTGATCTCCATCTCCGAAGCACCGTCATGATCAACATTGTCACCGGTGCGACACCTTGATCTCCATCGTAGCATCCTTGTCATCTCGCCAATCTTATGCTTCCACGACTATCGATACCGCTTAGTGATAAAGTAAAGCATTACAGGGCAATTGCATTGCATACAATAAAGCGACAACCATATGGCTCCTGCCAGTTGCCGATAACTCGGTTACAAAACATGATCTTCTCATACAATAAAATTTAGCATCATGTCTTGACCATATCACATCACAACATGCCCTGCAAAAACAAGTTAGACGTCCTCTACTTTGTTGTTGCAAATTTTACGTGGCTGTTACGGGCTTAGCAAGAACCGTTCTTACCTACGCATCAAAACCACAACAATAGTTTGTCAAGTTGTTTCTGTTTTAACCTTCTCAAGGACCGGGCGTAGCCACACTCGGTTCAACTAAAGTTGGAGAAACTGACACCCGCCAGCCACCTGTGTGCAAAGCACGTCGGTAGAACCAGTCTCGCGTAAGCGTACACGTAATGTCGGTTCGGGCCGCTTCATCCAACAATACCGCCGAACCAAAGTATGACATGCTGGTAAGCAGTATGACTTATATCGCCCACAACTCACTTGTGTTCTACTCGTGCATATGACATCTACGCATAAAACCAGGATCAGATGCCACTATTGGGGAATGTAGTAATTTCAAAAAAATTCCTATGCACACGCAAGATCATGGTGATGCATAGCAACGAGAGGGGAGAGTGTTGTCCACATACCCTCATAGACCAGCGGAAGCGTTAGCACAACGCGGTTGATGTAGTCGTATGTCTTCATGATCCGACCGATCAAGTACCGAACGTAAGGCACCTCCGAGTTCAGCACACGTTTAGCCCGTTGACGTCCCTCGAACTCCGATCCAGCCGAGTGTTGAGGGAGAGTTTCGTCAGCATGACGGCATGGTGACAATGATGATGTTCTACCGACGCAGGGCTTCGCCTGAGCACCGCTACAGTATTATCGAGGTGGACTATGGTGGAGAGGGGCACCGCACACGGCTAAAAGATCAAACGATCAATTGTTGTGTCTATGGGGTGCCCCCTGCCCCCGTATATAAAGGAGCAAGGGGAGGAGGCGGCCGGCCAGGGAGAGGCGTGCCAAGGGGAGTCCTACTCCCACTAGGAGTAGGACTCCTCCTATTCGTAGTAGGAGTAGGAGAGGGGGAAGGAAAGGGAGAGGGGAGAAGGAAAGAGGGGGCCGGCCCCCTTGCCCTAAACCAATTCGGTTTGGGACATGGGGGGCGCGCCCCACACTCCCCTTGCTGCCATCTATTTCCACTAAGGCCCATGTAGGCCCATTAAGCCCCTGGGGGGTTCCGGTAACTTTCCGGTACTTCGGTAAAATCCTGATTTCACCCGGAACACTTCCGATATCCAAACATATGCTTCCAATATATCAATCTTCATGTCTCGACCATCTCGAGACTCCTCGTCATGTCCGGGATCACATCCGGGACTCCGAACAACCTTCGGTACATCAAAACATATAAACTCATAATATAACCGTCATCGAAATGTTAAGCGTGCGGACCCTATGGGTTTGAGAACTATGTAGACATGACAGAGACAAGTCTCTGGTCAATAACCAATAGCGGAACCTGGATGTTCATATATGCTCCCACATATTCTACGAAGATCTTTATCGGTCAAACCGCATAACAACATACGTTGTTCCCTTTGTCATCAGTATGTTACTTGCCCGAGATTCGATCGTCGGTATCTCAATACCTAGTTCAATCTCGTTACCGGCAAGTCTCTTTACTCGTTCTGTAATACATCATCCCGCAACTAACTCATTAGTTGCAATGCTTGCAAGGCTTAAGTGATGTGCATTACCGAGAGGGCCCAGAGATACCTCTCCGACAATCGGAGTGACAAATCCTAATCTCGAAATACGCCAACCCAACAAGTACCTTCGGAGACACCTGTAGAGCACCTTTATAATCACCCAGTTACGTTGTGATGTTTGGTAGCACATAAAGTGTTCCTCCGGTAAACGGGAGTTGCATAATCTCATAGTCATAGGAACATGTATAAGTCATGAAGAAAGCAATAGCAGAATACTAAACGATCGTGTGCTAAGCTAACGGAATGGGTCAAGTCAATCACATCATTCTCCTAATGATGTGATCTCATTAATTAAATGACAACACTTTGTCTATGGTTAGGAAACTTAACCATCTCTGATCAATGAGCTAGTCAAGTAGAGGCATACTAGTGACATACTGTTTGTCTATGTATTCACACATGTATTATATTTCCTGTTAATACAATTCTAGCATGAATAGTAAACATTTATCATGATATAAGGAATTAAATAATAACTTTATTATTGCCTCTAGGGCATATTTCCTTCAATATAGTTAGAAGGGAAACATAAGTTGGACCTGGCGTTCCTATTCTTATATAGAAAAATAGAACAGACCTCTGCGTTTTGTTCAAAAAAATACATAAATTGCGCTGCCAAAAATAAAACCTCGGATGGGAGGTCCATAGGCCGGTCGATACATGACGGCCCTAAGAAAATACAAACAGGCCTATGAACCTCCCATCCGAGGTCGTAGGTTGCGCATGTTAAAAATGAAAGCGTAGACGTGGCAGCAAAAACCACGTCCAACACTTGCCAAAACTTTGTCCCTCGTTTTCTCTGTGTTTCGCACACTCGACATTGTGTGGGCATTTTGACTGTGCATCATATGAATATGTGCTATGCATGAATGTTGATCAGCATGATGTTAACTGGCTGGTATTTCCATTTTCGACCATGAATAAAACTTCCAACATGATGTTAACCCTTTTTGAAAAGGCCGTGTTAATATAAATGTTCTGCCTCTGAAAGTTGCAGTTTCTTATCTAAAACTGAACTTGCAGTTTCTTATCTAAAACTGAAGCTTGCAGTTTCTTCTCTGAGAATCACATTGTCTGCACTTTTATACTCCTATGAAACTACATTTTTCTAAGTGCTAAAAATAGATATCTATAATTCATAAAATACTTATATGCTCAATACTACAAATCCGAAATTCAAAAGACATTCATATCTGAAAGTACTCTCAAAATACACAACACAAAACAAAATTGACAACCTGCAAATACCGACAACCCTAAGCTCCTCCTAACAATTCACAACCTGCCCGACTATT
>NC_057794.1:520080434-520134172 GCF_018294505.1 Triticum aestivum
GACAGACAGCCGCCCCATGAGACTATGTGAACACCGAGGGAGATGATGGCGGGGAAGCGTCGTCGGGCCAACTACTTTTCTCCTCTTGCAGTTGGGTTCGGTCGACGAAGACTCCACCAGCTCGCTCTGTCAGGACACCCTCACAAACGACACCCTGTAGATGCTCGATCCTTCAGTCTCTGGTGGATGCTCCATCTGGGATCAAACTCCCACCACCGCTCCCTCATGATCGGATTCGGTGAATCTGTTTGCTCCATGGCGCAGAGGAGTAGCTCTATGTACTCCGGTGTGACTACCTCCGGGAGTATCACCGCCTTTTCGCTCTGTTGCAGATATTTGGCCATGGATGTCGCCGCTAGTTGGTTCTTGTTGTCAAACCAAGACTGTATCTCCTACATCCTAGCTAGCTTCACAGGGTCGCCGTCTGCGATCCTCACGTATCGGTTGTACTCCTCCATCGATCTACTTCTCCATAGCACCTTCACTCGCCGGCGGTGGTTTTTGAATGGAAGAGGAGAGGAGCAGCGCTGGTTTTGGATTAGAATGGGAGAGGAGCGACGCTGGTTTTGGACTGGAACAGGAGAGGAGGGGCGGTGGTTTTGAAATGGAAGAGGAGAGGATAGGCGTTGGATTTAGATTGGAACAGGAGAGGAGCGGCGGCGGTTTAAGAGGAGAAGAGCGGCACTGGTCTTAGAAGTATTTTTTTTCTTGTTTTGCGTATTTTGGGTCAAAGTTTGACCACGTACTATATTTGACAAGCAAAATGTGAATGCATGTCACCAAAAATTGTATCGTTTGGTTCGTATCTGAATGTACTTTCAAATTATATTATTTTTGCAACTTATAACATATATTTTATGTGCGAAAATCATGGTTAATTATGACCCATAATAAAAGGGAGACTAGTTAATGTGGGGTCACTTTCTTAATTGAAGGGTAAATTGATTTTGATTTTGATCCTGTCACAGCGCGCCGGCCCTCTCGTCCAATCCTAAATCACGGCCGCATGCTCCTCTCCCTCTTCTCCATTGCAAAACCACCTCCTCTCCTCTCCATCATCTCCATTCCAAAACCATCGTCTCGCCTCTCCCTCTTCTGATCTTCTCCATTGCAAAACCACCTCCTCTCCTCTCCATCATCTCCATTCCAAAACCACGGTCTCGCCTATCCCTCTTCTCTATTACAAGACCACCGTCTCTGCTCCGTTTTCTGGACGCTTTGGTCCATGGCACGGACGCAATCCATGGATACAAAATTAGTATACTTTATACTATTTAAAAGTCGAGGGCGGGGCTTTTCTTGCACGGTAGGCGGCGAGGTAGTTCCACCTAGTCGGTTTGACAGAGACGCGAGAAGACGAGGGAGTAGGCTGCTGCAAACGTAGGGCTGTGTGATTTGACAACGAGTTACTATTCGACAGGTGGGGCCCCGTGATTTGACTTGCCATTATCATTTTAACTGCGGCGCTACGACCGGCGTGAGTCTCCCGATTCCTGACCACCTCCATACAGGTGCCTCTCCCAATGCTCCACCATGTAGTAGAGGTTGGCTCTTGCATGAGAGCCCACTTCTCCACTTTTTCCTTACCTCTCTTTCCTCCACATATTCAAAAATGCCATGTAAAGCGCACTATTGTACTTACTTTTACGTGCTCCTACAGGTGCTTAAGCTTGCCACATAGGCATAAAGTCTAATGTGGCAAGTTAATCAAGAAGAGAGAGACTAGTTTGGTGACCCAAGGAAGAAACGGTGCTAAGCGCGTGTACCTAGGTGAAAAGACAATTTTGAGTCTATAGCTAATTAAATGAAGCAAATTAGCCACACCATTTCATTGGAAGAGGTCAATCCTTGGCAAAATCAATAAATACTAGTACTCCCTGTGTCCCATAATATAAGAACGTGTTTGGCACTACACTAGTGTCAAAAACATTCTTATATTATGGGACGGAGGGAGTACGAAGAAAGAGATAGAGAGGAGTAAAAAAACACTTATAGCCAACCTTATAGCCAACCTTGTCGTTGTATGAGTGACTAAGTGATGACTATGTATGACATGCCAACATCAGATAGCCTAATGCACCGTGTTAAATTTCCAAGGGCACGACCGCGCGAGCGACGCGATGGTCGTGGTATGCGCGACCATGATACGGGCTGCTGGCAGCCCGTGGATCTGAGATCAAACGGTCGCATGCTAAGTTGCTGAAAATTTGCAGAATAACCCTCCAGGATAGGATATTCACCCATAGGTCTAGAATCACGCCATGCAACCGTTCGATCTTAGATCCAAGGGCTCTCGGAAGCCCGTATTATCGGAGAATGGAAAGCCACTACCCTGCCGTTCGCACGCTGGCAGTTCGCTCCTACTCGTCCTCGCACGTCCTTCAATACTACGGCGGTTCGCTCGTAGTCGTCCCGTCCATTCACATTACGGAAGTTCCACTAATCCTAACCCTCCTCCCAAATCCATGGCGTCCCAAATCTCCACGATCGGCAGTGAGTACAAGGTTAGAACCATCACTGGTGATGAGTTCGACGTCATCTACACCCGTTCTTCCGCGAGGTGAAAGGATGCCTTTCTCGCTTCAGACGCATGTTCGAAAACTCAGATGATGAGTGGGTCGCTGGGCTAGATGTTGAGTACACCACAGTCCTGGGACCAGAGAAAGATCTAAAGGACGAAGAGAGGAAGAAGCCCGCCATGATCCAGGTTTGCGTACATAACGTTTGCTTGGTCTACCACATATGCCATGCCGACGTTGAGTGCCAGGATTTTAAGAACTTCCTCAAGGACAAAAAAGTGAAATTCGTTACTATAGACTTTAAGAACGATAGGGATGTCCTGCGTCGGATAGGTCTCGTTGTAGGCAACCCCTTCGACCTCCAGAAGAATCAGCTGGTGTCCTCTCGTCAGCCTTCAATGCTGACCCTGGCAAGAGCCATGGTTCATCCTTCGTACGGTAAACTGGAGAAACCTCCATACACGTTTCATCATCATGCATGGCAGCGGAATGTACTAGATATAGACCACATCCACTATGCTGCAATGGATGGCTACCTTTGCTTCAATATCTACAAGGGTTGGATGAAGAGCAACAACCAAGTGTGCGGTTCAAGCAAAGAAGTATCGGCCAAGAGGAAGAGGGAGAAGGACAAAGTCGAGGACGTGGACGAGGACTCCGAGTAAGGTGGCAGTGTCGTTGCTCATGGTGGTTCTAATGCAGTGTCGACCGGAATAGTTACAAAGTTTAGTTTCGGGTGTGCTTAATTTAATTTGAGGGGTGTGTTGTGCTGAGCCCCCAGCAGAACTATGTTATGTTTCTTCTCGTTACTTTAACTCTTCAGTACGTACATACTAGTATTTCTTACATTTCATCTTTTAGTTGGTATAGTACTACCACTCGTTTCTTCACATTATATACGTAGAATATATATGGCCAACATCATATAGCCAGCAGTTTAGTTGTCAAAGAATTTCAGGGTGCTTAGTTTTGTCAAAGAATTCTAGGATGCTTAGAGGGTGCTTGGATCCAAGGGACTTATTTTAGTCTGACTAAAAATAGTCTCTTTAAGAGGCTAAAGTTCCAAGCACCCCTGACTAAAGATGGGCTAAAACTAGTCTTGAGACTAAATTTTTTTAGTCAGGGGTACCCCTACTAAAATGTGGATTAGTCCTCTCTCTACTCATTTAACTCCTCTCCTTTAACACAAGCGAGTTCTGGATTGGAGGGTTTGGAGGATAATAAATGATCATTAACTTGGTTTCCTTTTTAGTATTTGGATCCAAGCATGGGTGAGGCTAGCATGTTTTAGTCCCACTACTTTTAGTCATGGGACTAAAACATATCCAAGCACCCTCTTAGTTTTATTTGAGGGGTGGGTTGTGCTGGACACCATTATTGTGACTAGCCTTTTTAATAGTACTATATGCATAATTTGGCGACGAGCGCTCTCTATATGCATAATTTGCCTTAACACCTGCCGGTTTACTAAGTACCAGCCGGGTTATAACTCCGGTCGGATCATACCGCGGGGTATAACCCCAACATTATGCGTCGCTTAATATGATGACATGCTACATTATCATCGTGTTCACGTATTAGACTCCGAGTTAGGTCCAAACTAATGCTGAAACTTGAGTTTTTAAATGGTTGTGGGGTACATATTGGGGCAGCAATCAGTACTATCTGTCTACTATCTGGTTAATCTTCGGTGTCTACTATAAGTTTCATGTTGGGTGCAAACAAACATTAAAGGAGCCATTATCTGTATTTTTTAACTAAAGCTATTATCTGCCTGTTATCATTGGTTTTGGGTCTATCCACAGTTTGCTACCATCACTCTGGATTTGTGCATGCACTCCTTACATAATCTCACTATGTTTTATTCCTATTGTTGGGGAACGTTGCAGAAAATTAAAATTTTTCCTATGGTTTCACCAAGATCCATCTATGAGTTCATCTAAGCAACGAGTCTAGGGAGAGAGTTTGCATCTACATACCACTTGTAGATCGCGTGCGGAAGCTTGCAAGGTGATGATGTAGTCGTACTCGACGTGATCCAAATCACCGATGACCAGCGCCGAACGGACGTCACCTCCGCGTTCAACACACGTACGGGACGGGAGACGTCTCCTCCTTCTTGATCCAGCAAGGGGGAAGGAGAGGTTGATGAAGATCCAGCAGCACGACGGCGTGGTGGTGGATGCAGGGCGTCACAGCAGCAGGGCTTCGCCGAGACTACGAGGGAGAGACGTAACGGGGGGAGGTGGAGGCGCCAGGGGCTGGTGTATGAAGTCCCTCCTCTCCCCCACTATATATAGGGGTGCCAGGGGGGCGCCGGCCCTAGTAGATGAGATCTACTAGGGGGGGTGGCGGCCTAGGGGAGGTTTCCCTCCCCCCCAAGGCACCTAGGGGTGCCTTCCACCACTAGGACTCCTCCTAGGGGGAAACCCTAGGCGCATGGGCCTATAGGGGCTGGTGCCCTTGGCCCATGATGGCCAAGGCGCACCCCCTACAGCCCATGTGCCCCCCGGAACAGGTGGCCCCACCCGGTGGACCCCCGGGACCCTTCCGGTGGTCCCGGTACAATACCGATAACCCCGAAACTTGTCCCGATGCCCGAAATAGCACTTCCTATATATAATTCTTTACCTCCGGACCATTCCGGAACTCCTCGTGACGTCCGGGGTCTCATCCGGGACTCCGAACAACATTCGGGTTTCTGCATATACATATCTTCATAACCCTAGCATCACCGAACCTTAAGTGTGTAGACCCTACGGGTTCGGGAGACATGCAGACATGACCGAGACGCTCTCAGTCAATAACCATCAGCGGGATCTGGATACCCATGATGGCTCCCACATGCTCCTCGATGTTGTCATCGGATGAACCACTATGTCGAGGATTCGATCAAAACCCTGTATGCAATTCCCTTTGTCAATCGGTACGTTACTTGCCCGAGACTCGATCCTCGGTATCCCAATACCTTGTTCAGTCTCGTTACCGGCAAGTTGTTGGGGAACGTAGCAGAAATTCAAAAATTTTCCTACGAAACACCAAGATCTATCTATGGAGAGACCAGCAACGAGTAGGAGGGAGAGTGGATCTACATACCCTTGTAGATCGCTAAGCGGAAGCGTTCAAGTGAACGGGGTTGATGGAGTCGTACTCGTCGTGATTCAGATCACCGATGATCAAGTGCCGAACGGACGGCACCTCCGCGTTCAACACATGTACAGCCCGGTGACGTCTCCCACGCCTTGATCCAGCAAGGAGAGAGGGAGAGGTTGAGGAAGACTCCATCCAGCAGCAGCACAACGGCGTGGTGGTGGTGGAGGAGCGTGGCAATCCCGCAGGGCTTCGCCGAGCACCTACGGGAGAGGAGATGTATCACGGGAGGGAGAGGGAGGCAACCAAAGGCCTTAGGTGTGATTGCTCCTCCTTTTCCCCACTATATATAGGGCCAAGGGAGAGGGGAAGGGCGCAGCCTTGCCCCCTCCTCCAAGGAAGGGGTGCGGCTAAGGATGGGGAGGAGTCCATCCTCCCCAAGGCACCTCGGAGGTGCCTTCCCCTTTAAGGACTCTCCCCTTTTTCCTTTATCTTGGCGCATGGGCCTCTAGGGGCTGGTGCCCTTGGCCCATGTAGGCCAAGGCGCACCCCCCTCAGCCCATGTGGCCCCCGGGGCAGGTGGCCCCACCCGGTGGGCCCCCGGGACCCTTCCGGTGGTCCCGGTACAATACCGATGACCCCGAAACTTGTCCCGATGGCCGAAACAGGACTTCCTATATATAAATCTTTACCTCCGGACCATTCCGGAACTCCTCGTGACGTCCGGGATCTCATCCAGGACTCCGAAAAACATTCGGTAACCACATACAAGCTTCCTTTATAACCCTAGCGTCATCGAACCTTAAGTGTGTAGACCCTACGGGTTCGGGAGACATGCAGACATGACCGAGACGTTCTCCAGTCAATAACCAACAGCGGGATCTGGATACCCATGTTGGCTCCCACATGTTCCACGATGTTCTCATCGGATGAACCACGATGTCAAGGACTTAATCAATCCCGTATTCAATTCCCTTTGTCTAGCGGTATTTTACTTGCCCGAGATTCGATCGTCGGTATCCAATACCTTGTTCAATCTCGTTATCGGCAAGTCACTTTACTCGTTCCGTAACACATCATCCCGTGATCAAAAACTTGGTCACATTGCGCATATGATGATGTCCTACCGAGTGGGCCCAGAGATACCTCTCCGTTTACACGGAGTGACAAATCCCAGTCTCGATCCGCATAAAACAATAGATACTTTCAGAGATACCTGTAGTGCACCTTTATAGTCACCCAGTTACGTTGTGACGTTTGATACACCCAAGGCACTCCTACGGTATCCAGGAGTTACACGATCTCATGGTCAAAGGAAGAGATACTTGACATTGGCAAAGCTCTAGCAAATGAACTACACGATCTATTGTGCTAGTCTTAGGATTGGGTCTTGTCCATCACATCATTCTCCTAATGATGTGATCCCGTTATCAACGACATCCAATGTCCATAGCCAGGAAACCATGACTATCTGTTGATCACAACGAGCTAGTCAACTAGAGGCTCACTAGGGACATATTGTGGTCTATGTATTCACACGTGTATTACGATTTCCGGATAATACAGTTATAGCATGAATAAAAGACAATTATCATGAACAAGGAAATATAATAATAATACTTTTATTATTGCCTCTAGGGCATATTTCCAACAGTCTCCCACTTGCACTAGAGTCAATAATCTAGTTCACATCGCCATGTGATTAACACTCACAGGTCACATCGCCATGTGACTAATACCCAAGAGTTTACTAGAGTCAGTAGTCTAGTTCACATCACTATGTGATTAACACTCAATGAGTTTTATGTTTGATCATGTTGCTTGTGAAAGAGGTTTTAGTCAACGGGTCTGAACCTTTCAGATCCATGTGTGCTTTACAAATCTCTATGTCATCTCCTAGATGCAGCTACCACGCTCTATTTGGAGCTATTCCAAACAACTGTTCTACTTGGAGCTATCCTAAATAATTGCTCCATTATACGTATCCGGTCTCTCTACTCAGAGCTATCCGGATAGGTGTCAAGCTTGCATCGTCGTAACCTTTATGACGAACTCTTTTACCACCTCCATAATCGAGAAAATTCCTTAGTCCACTAGTTACTAAGGATAACTTTGACCGCTGTCCTGTGAGCCATTCTTGGATCACTCTTGTACCCCTTGACTGACTCATGGCAAGGCACACTTCAGGTGCGGTACACAGCATAGCATACTGAAGAGCCTACGTCTTAAGCATAGGGGACGACCTTCGTCCTTTCTCTCTATTCTGCCGTGGTCGAGCTTTAAGTCTTAACTTCATACCTTACAACTCAGGCAAGAACTCCTTCTTTGACTGGTCCATCTTGAACACCTTCAAGATCATGTCAAGGTATGTGCTCATTTGAAAATATTATTAAGCATTTTGATCTATCCTTATAGATCTTGATGCTCAAATGTTCAAGTAGCTTAATCCAGGCTTTCCATTGAAAAACACTTTCAAATTAACCCTATATGCTTTCCAGAAATTCTACGTCATTTCTGATCAACAATATGTCAACAACATATACTCATCAGAAATTCTATAGTGCTCCCACTCACTTCTTTGGAAATACAAGTTTCTCATAAACTTTGTACAAACCCAAAATTTTTTTGATCATCATCAAAGCATACATTCCAACTCCGAGATGCTCACTCCAGTCCTTAGAAGGATCGCTGGAGCTAGCATACCTTTTAGCATCCTTAGGATCGACAAAAACTTTCTGATTGTATTATACAACCTTTCCTTACGAAAACTGGTAAGGAAACTTGTCTTGACATCCATCTGCCAGATTTCATAAATACAGCTAATGCTAACATGATTCCGACGGACTTTAAGCATCGCTACAAGTGAGAAAATCTCATCGTAGTCAACTCCTTGAACTTGTCGGAAAACACTTCGCCACAAGTCGAGCTTCATAGATGGTGACATTACCATCCACGTCCGTCTTCTTCTTAAAAGATCCATTTATCTCAATGGATTGCCGATCATCGGGCAAGTCCATCAAAGTTCATTCTTTGTTCTGATATATGGATACTATCTCGGATTTCATGGCTTCTAACCATTTGTCGGAATTCGGGCCCACCATCGCTTCTCCATAGCTCGTAGGTTCATTGTTGTCCAGCAACATGACTTTCAAGACAGGATTACCGTACCACTCTGAAGTAGTACGTATTCTTGTCACCCTACGAGGTACGGCAGTGATTTGATCCGAAACTTCATGATCAATATCATAAGCTTCCACTTCAATTGGTGTAGGTGCCACGGGAACAACTTCCTGTGCCCTGCTACACACTGGTTGAAGTGATGGTTTAATAACCTCATCAAGTCTCCACCATCCTCCCACTCAACTCTTTCGAGAGAAACCTTTCCTCGAGAAAGGACCCGATTCTAGAAACAATCCCTTATTGCTTTCGGATCTGAATTAGGAGGTATACCCAACTGTTTTGGGTTTCCTATGAAGATGCATTTTATCCGCTTTGGGTTCGAGCTTAATCCTGAAACTTTTTCACATAAGCGTCGCAGCCCCAAACCTTTAAGAAACGACAACTTAGGTTTCTCTAAACCATAATTCATACGGTGTCATCTCATCGGAATTACGTGGTGCCCTATTTAAAGTGAATGTGGTTGTCTCTAATGCCTAACCCATGAACGATAGTGGTAATTCGATAAGAGACATCATGGTACGCACCATATCCAATAGGGTGCAACTATGATGTTCGGACACACCATCACACTATGGTGTTCCAGGCGGTATTAATTGTGAAACAATTTCCACAATGTCTTAATTGTGTGCCAAAACTCGTAACTCAGACATTCATATCTATGATCATATCATAGACATTTTATCCTCTTGTCACAATGATCTGCTACTTCACTCTGAAATTACTTGAACCATTCAATAATTCAGACTTGTGTTTCATCAAGTAAATATTCTCAACATCTACTCGAATCATCTGTGAAGTAAGAACATAACGATATTCACTGCATGCCTCAGCACTCATTGGACTGCACACATCAAAATGTGTTACTTCCAACAAGTTGCTATCTTGTTCCATCTTATTGAAACCGAGGCTTTTCAGTCATCTTGCCTATGTGGTATGATTTGCATATCTCAAGTGATTCAAAATCAAGTGAGTCTAAACGATCCATTTGCATGGAGTTTCTTCATGCATATATACCAATAGACTTGGTTCGCATGTCTCAAACTTTTCTAAAACGAGTGAGTCCAAAGATCCATCAACATGGAGCTTCTTCATGCGTTTTATACCATTATGACTTACATGGCAGTGCCACAAGTAAGTGGTACTATCATTACTATCTTATATCTTTTGGCATGAACATGTGTATCACTACGATCGAGATTCAATGAACCATTTATTTTAGGTGTAAGACCATTGAAGGTATTATTCAAATAAACAGAGTAACCATTATTCTCCTTAAATGAATAACCGTATTGCGATAGACATAATCCAATCATGTCTAAGCTCAACGCAAACACCAATCTCGGTGGTAGAGGGAGCGTGCGATGCTTGATCACATCAACCTTGGAAACACTTCCAACACATATCGTCAGCTCACCTTTAGCTAGTCTCCTTTTATTTCGTAGCTTTTATTTCGAGTTACTAACACTTAGCAACCGAACCGGTATCCAATACCCTGGTGCTACTAGGAGTACTAGTAAAGTACACATTAACATAATGTATATCCAATATACTTCTATCGACCTTGTCAGCCTTCTCATCCACCAAGTATCTAGGGTATTCTTGCTCCAGTGGTTGTTCCCCTTATTACAGAAGCACTTAGTCTCGGGTTTGGGTTCAATCTCGGGTTTCTTCATTGGTGCAGCAGCTGATTTGCCGTTTCATGAAGTATCCCTTCTTGCCCTTGCCCATCTTGAAACTAGTGGTTTTACCAACCATCAACAATTGATGCTCCTTCTTGATTTCTACTTTCGCGGTGTCAAACATCGCGAATACCTCAAGGATCATCATATCTATCCCTGATATGTTATAGTTCATCACGAAGCTCTAGCAGCTTGGTGGCAATGACTTTGGAGAAACATCACTATCTCATTTGGAAGATCAACTCCCACTCGATTCAAGTGATTGTTGCACTCAGACAATCTGAGCACAAGCTCAGCAATTGAGCTTCTCTCCTTAGTTTGCAGGCTAAGAAAATCGTCGGAGGTCTTATACCTCTTGACGTGGGCACGAGCCTGAAATCCCAATTTCAGCCCTCGAAACATCTCATATGTTCCGCGACGTTTCGAAAACGTCTTTGGTGCCTCTACTTAAACCATTTAACTGAACTATCACGTAGTTATCAAAACGTGTATGTTCGATGTTCGAAACATCCACAAACGACGTTTGGGGTTCAGCACACTGAGCGGTGCATTAAGGACATAAGCTTTCTACTGTCCGCATAATTGCTACTGTCAACTTTCAACTATATTTTCTCTAGGAACATATCTAAAACAGTAGAACTAAAGCGCGAGCTACGACATAATTTGCAAAAGGTATTTTGACTATGTTCAGGATAATTAAGTTCATCTTATGAACTCCCACTTAGATAGACATCCCTCTAGTCATCTAAGTGATTACATGATCCGAGTCAAACTAGGCCGTGTCCGATCATCACGTGAGACGGACTAGTCATCATCGGTGAACATCTTCATGTTGATCGTATCTTCTATACGACTCATGCTCGACCTTTCGGTCTCCGTGTTCCGAGGCCATGTCTGTACATGCTAGGCTCGTCAAGTTAACCCTAAGTGTTTTCGCTGTGTAAAACTGTCTTACACCCGTTGTATGTGAACGTAAGAATCTATCACACCCGATCATCACGTGGTGCTTCGAAACGACGAACTGTAGCAACGGTGCACAGTTAGGGGAGAACACTTCTTGAAATTTTAATGAGGGATCATCTTATTTACTACCGTCGTTCTAAGCAAATAAGATGTATAAACATGATAAACATCACATGCAATCAAATAAGAGTAGTGACATGATATGGCCATTATCATATAGCTCCTTTGATCTTCATCTTCGGGGCTCCATGATCATCTTGTCACCGGCATGACACCATGATCTCCATCATCATGATCTCCATCATCGTGTCTTCATGAAGTTGTCACGCCAACGACTACTTCTACTTCTATGGCTAACGCGTTTAGCAATAAAGTAAAGTAATTTACATGGCGTTCTTCAATGACACGCAGGTCATACAAAAAATAAAGACAACTCCTATGGCTCCTGCCGGTTGTCATACTCATCGACATGCAAGTCGTGAATCCTATTACAAGAACATGATCAATCTCATACATTACATATATCATTCATCACATCCTTTTGGCCATATCACATCACATAGCATACCCTGCAAAAACAAGTTAGACGTCCTCTAATTGTTGTTTGCATGTTTTACGTGGCTGCTATGGGTTTCTAGCAAGAACGTTTCTTACCTACGCAAAGACCACAACGTGATATGCCAATTGCTATTTACCCTTCATAAGGACCCTTTTCATCGAATCCGATCCGACTAAAGTAGGAGAGACAGACACCCGCTAGCCACCTTATGCATCTAGTGCATGTCAGTCGGTGGAACCAGTCTCACGTAAGAGTACGTGTAAGGTCGGTCCGGGCCGCTTCATCCCACAATACCGTCGAAACAAGATTGGACTAGTAACGGTAAGCATATTGAACAACATCAACGCCCACAACTACTTTGTGTTCTACTCGTGCAAAGAATCTACGCAATAGACCTAGCTCATGATGCCACTGTTGGGGAACGTAGCAGAAATTCAAAAATTTTCCTACGAAACACCAAGATCTATCTATGGAGAGACCAGCAACGAGTAGGAGGGAGAGTGGATCTACATACCCTTGTAGATCGCTAAGCGGAAGCGTTCAAGTGAACGGGGTTGATGGAGTCGTACTCGTCGTGATTCAGATCACCGATGATCAAGTGCCGAACGGACGGCACCTCCGCGTTCAACACATGTACAGCCCGGTGACGTCTCCCACGCCTTGATCCAGCAAGGAGAGAGGGAGAGGTTGAGGAAGACTCCATCCAGCAGCAGCACAACGGCGTGGTGGTGGTGGAGGAGCGTGGCAATCCCGCAGGGCTTCGCCGAGCACCTACGGGAGAGGAGATGTATCACGGGAGGGAGAGGGAGGCAACCAAAGGCCTTAGGTGTGATTGCTCCTCCTTTTCCCCACTATATATAGGGCCAAGGGAGAGGGGAAGGGCGCAGCCTTGCCCCCTCCTCCAAGGAAGGGGTGCGGCTAAGGATGGGGAGGAGTCCATCCTCCCCAAGGCACCTCGGAGGTGCCTTCCCCTTTAAGGACTCTCCCCTTTTTCCTTTATCTTGGCGCATGGGCCTCTAGGGGCTGGTGCCCTTGGCCCATGTAGGCCAAGGCGCACCCCCCTCAGCCCATGTGGCCCCCGGGGCAGGTGGCCCCACCCGGTGGGCCCCCGGGACCCTTCCGGTGGTCCCGGTACAATACCGATGACCCCGAAACTTGTCCCGATGGCCGAAACAGGACTTCCTATATATAAATCTTTACCTCCGGACCATTCCGGAACTCCTCGTGACGTCCGGGATCTCATCCGGGACTCCGAACAACATTCGGTAACCACATACAAGCTTCCTTTATAACCCTAGCGTCATCGAACCTTAAGTGTGTAGACCCTACGGGTTCGGGAGACATGCAGACATGACCGAGACGTTCTCCGATCAATAACCAACAGCGGGATCTGGATACCCATGTTGGCTCCCACATGTTCCACGATGATCTCATCAGATGAACCACGATGTCAAGGACTCAATCGATCCCGTATACAATTCCCTTTGTCTAGCGGTATTTTACTTGCCCGAGATTCGATCGTCGGTATCCAATACCTTGTTCAATCTCGTTACCGGCAAGTCACTTTACTCGTTCCGTAACACATCATCCCGTGATCAACTCCTTGGTCACATTGCGCATATGATGATGTCCTGCCGAGTGGGCCCAGAGATACCTCTCCGTTTACACGGAGTGACAAATCCCAGTCTCGATCCGCATAAAACAATAGATACTTTCGGAGATACATGTAGTGCACCTTTATAGTCACCCAGTTACGTTGTGACGTTTGATACACCCAAAGCACTCCTACGGTATCCAGGAGTTACACGCTCTCATGGTCAAAGGAAGAGATACTTGACATTGGCAAAGCTCTAGCAAACGAACTACACGATCTTTGTGCTATGCTTAGGATTGGGTCTTGTCCATCACATCATTCTCCTAATGATGTGATCCCGTTATCAACGACATCCAATGTCCATAGCCAGGAAACCATGACTATCTGTTGATCACAACGAGCTAGTCAACTAGAGGCTCACTAGGGACATATTGTGGTCTATGTATTCACACGTGTATTACGATTTCCGGATAATACAGTTATAGCATGAATAAAAGACAATTATCATGAACATTGAAATATAATAATACTTTTATTATTGCCTCTAGGGCATATTTCCAACAGTCTCCCACTTGCACTAGAGTCACCAATCTAGTTACATTGTGATGAATCGAACACCCATAGAGTTCTGGTGTTGATCATGTTTTGCACGCGAGAGAGGTTTAGTCAGCGGATCTGCGACATTCAGATCTGTGTGCACTTTGCAAATCTCTATGTCTCCATCTTGAACATTTTCACGGATGGAGTTGAAACGACGCTTGATGTGCCTGGTCTTCTTGTGAAACCTGGGCTCCTTTGCGAGGGCAATAGCTCCAGTGTTGTCACAGAAGAGTTTGATCGGCCCCGACGCATTGGGTATGACTCCTAGGTCGGTGATGAACTCCTTCACCCAAATCGCTTCATGTGCTGCCTCCGAGGCTGCCATGTACTCCGCTTCACACGTAGATCCCGCCACGATGCTCTGCTTGCAGCTGCACCAGCTTACTGCTCCACCATTCAACATATACACGTATCCGGTTTGTGACTTAGAGTCATCCAGATCTGAGTCGAAGCTAGCGTCGACGTAACCCTTTACGACGAGCTCTTCGTCTCCTCCATAAACGAGAAACATGTCCTTTGTCCTTTTCAGGTACTTCAGGATATTCTTGACCGCTGTCCAGTGTTCCTTGCCGGGATTACTTTGGTATCTTGCTACCAAACTTACGGCAAGGTTTACATCGGGTCTGGTACACAGCATGGCATACATAATAGATCCTATGGCTGAAGCATAGGGGATGACACTCATCTCTTCTTTATCTTTTGCCGTGGTCGGTGACTAAGCTGAGCTTAGTCTCATACCTTGTAACATAGGCAAGAACCCCTTCTTGGACTGATCCATTCTGAATCTCTTCAAAATCTTATCAAGGTATGTGCTTTGTGAAAGACCTATGAGGCGTCTCGATCTATCTCTATAGATCTTGATGCCTAATATATAAGCAGCTTCTCCAAGGTCCTTCATTGAAAAACACTTATTCAAGTAGGCCTTAATGCTGTCCAGAAATTCTATATTATTTCCCATCAGGAGTATGTCATCTACATATAATATGAGAAATGCTACAGAGCTCCCACTCACTTTCTTGTAAACGCAGGCTTCTCCATAAGTCTGCATAAACCCAAACGCTTTGATCATCTCATCAAAGCGAATGTTCCAACTCCGAGATGCTTGCACCAGTCCATAAATGGATCGCTGGAGCTTGCATACTTTGCTAGCATTCCGAGGATCGACAAAACCTTCCGGCTGCATCATATACAGTTCTTCCTTAAGATGCCCGTTAAGGAATGCTGTTTTGACGTCCATCTGCCATATCTCATAATCATAGTATGCGGCAATTGCTAACATGATTCGGACGGACTTTAGCTTCGCTACGGGAGAGAATGTCTCGTTGTAGTCAATCCCTTGAACCTGTCGATAACCCTTAGCGACAAGTCGAGCTTTATAGATGGTAACATTACCATCCGCGTCCGTCTTCTTCTTAAATATCCATTTGTTTTCTATCGCTCACCGATCATCGGGCAAGTCTGTCAAAGTCCATACTTTGTTTTCATACATGGATTCTATCTCGGATTTCATGGCTTCAAGCCATTTGTTGGAATCCGGGCCCGCCATTGCTTCTTCATAGTTCGAAGGTTCATTGTTGTCTAACAACATGATTTCCAGGATAGGGTTGCCGTACCACTCTGGTGCGGAACGTGTCCTTGTGGACCTACGAAGTTCAGCAGTAACTCGATCCAAAGTCCCTTGATCATTATCATGGTTTTCCTCTTCAGTTGGTGTGGGCATCACAGGAACGGTTTCCTATGCTGCGTCACTATCCCGCTCAAGAGGTAGTACTTCATCGAGTTCTACTTTCCTCCCACTTACTTCTTTCGAGAGAAACTCTTTTTCCAGAAAGCATCCGTTCTTGGCAACAAAGATCTTGCCTTCGGATCTTAAGTAGAAGGTATACCCTACAGTTTCCTTAGGGTATCCTATGAATACGCATTTTTCCGACTTGGGTTCGAGCTTTTCAGGTTGAAGTTTCTTGACATAAGCTTCGCATCCCCAAACTTTTAGAAACGACAGCTTAGGTTTCTTTCCAAACCATAATTCATACGGTGTCGTCTCAACGGATTTAGACGGTGCCCTATTTAAAGTGAATGTAGCTGTCTCTAGAGCGTATCCCCAAAATGATAGCGGTAAATCGGTAAGAGACATCATAGACCGCACCATATCCAATAGAGTGCGATTACGACGTTCGGACACACCGTTTCGCTGAGGTGTTCCAGGCGGCGTGAGCTGTGAAACGATTCCACATTTCTTTAAGTGTGTACCAAATTCGTGACTTAAGTATTCTCCTCCACGATCTGATCGTAAGAATTTTATCTTTCGGTCACGTTGATTCTCCACCTCATTCTGAAATTCCTTGAACTTTTCAAAGGTCTCAGACTTGTGTTTCATTAAGTAGACATACCCATATCTACTCAAGTCATCTGTGAGAGTGAGAACATAACGATATCCTCCGCGAGCCTCAACGCTCATTGGACCACACACATCGGTATGTATGATTTCCAACAAGTTGGTTGCTCGCTCCATTGTTTCGGAGAACGGAGTCTTGGTCATTTTGCCCAAGAGGCATGGTTCGCACGTGTCAAACGATTCATAATCAAGAGACTCTAAAAGTCCATCGGCATGGAGCTTCTTCATGCGCTTGACACCAATGTGACCAAGGCAGCAGTGCCACAAGTATGTGGGACTATCGTTATCAATTTTAAATCTTTTGGCATCTACACTATGAACATGTGTAATATTACGCTCGAGATTCATTAAGAATAAACCATTGACCATCGGAGCATGACCATAAAACATATCTCTCATATAAATCGAACAACCATTATTCTCAGACTTAAATGAGTAGCCATCTCGTATTAAACGAGATCCTGATACAATGTTCATGCTCAAACTTGGCACTAAATAACAATTATTAAGGTTCAAAACTAATCCTGTAGGTAAATGTAGAGGCAGCGTGGCGACGGCGATCACATCGACTCTGGAACCATTCCCGACGCGCATCGTCACCTCGTCCTTTGCTAGTCTCCGTTTATTCCGCAGCTCCTGCTGTGAGTTACAAATATGAGCAACGGCACCGGTATCAAATACCCAGGAGTTACTAAGATTACTGGTAAGGTACACATCAATCACATGTATATCAAATATACCTTTGGTGTTGCCGGCCTTCTTATCCACTAAGTATTTGGGGCAGTTCCGCTTCCAGTGACCCTTCCCCTTGCAATAAAAGCACTCAGTCTCAGGCTTGGGTCCATTCTTTGACTTCTTCCCGGTAACTGGCTTACCAGGCGCGGCAACATCTTTGCCGTCCTTCTTGAAGTTCTTCTTACCCTTGCCCTTCTTGAACTTAGTGGTCTTATTGACCATCAACACTTGATGTTCTTTCTTGATTTCAGCCTCTGCTGACTTCAGCATCGAGAACACTTCAGGAATGGTCTTTTCCATTCCCTGCATGTTGTTGTTCATCACAAAGCTCTTGTAGCTTGGTGGGAGCGACTGGAGGACTCTGTCAATGACCGCCTCATCTGGGAGGTTAATGTTCAGCTAGGTCATACGGTTGTGCAACCCAGACATCTTCAGGATGTGCTCACTGACAGAACTGTTCTCCTCCATCTTACAACTGTAGAACTTGTCGGAGACATCATATCTCTCGACCCGGGCATGAGCTTGAAAAACTAGTTTCAGCTCTTCGAACATCTCATATGCTCCGTGATGCTCAAAACGCTTTTGGAGCCCCGGTTCTAAGCTGTAAAGCATGCTGCACTGAACGAGGGAGTAATCATCAGCGCGAGACTGCCAAGCATTCATAATGTCTTGGTTCTCTGGGACGGGAGCGTCACCTAGCGGTCCTTCTAGGACATATTGTTTCCTGGCAGCTATGAGGATGATCCTCAGGTTCCGGACCCAGTCCGTATAGTTGCTGCCATCATCTTTCAGCTTGGTTTTCTCTAGGAACGCGTTGAAGTTCATGTTGACATTAGCGTTGGCCATTGATCTACAAGACATATTTGCAAAGGTTTTAGACTAAGTTCATGATAATAAAGTTCTAATCAAATTATGAACTCCCACTTAGATTAGACATCCCTTTAGTCATCTAAGTGTTACACGATCCGAGTCGACTAGCCCGTGTCCGATCATCACGTGAGACGGACTAGTCATCATCGGTGAACATTTTCATGTTGATCGTATCTTCCATACGATTCGTGTTCGACCTTTCGGTCTCCGTGTTCCGAGGCCATGTCTGCACATGCTAGGCTCGTCAAGTTAACCCTAAGTGTTTTCGCTGTGTAAAACTGTCTTACACCCGTTGTATGTGAACGTAAGAATCCATCACACCTGATCATCACGTGGTGCTTAGAAACGACGAACTGTAGCAACGGTGCACAGTTAGGGGAGAACACTTCTTGAAATTTTATAAGGGATCATCTTATTTACTACCGTCGTCCTAAGTAAACAAGATGCATAATACA
This sequence comes from Triticum aestivum, assembly GCF_018294505.1. Classification (NCBI taxonomy): domain Eukaryota; kingdom Viridiplantae; phylum Streptophyta; class Magnoliopsida; order Poales; family Poaceae; genus Triticum; species Triticum aestivum. Next base: position 520,099,074 of record NC_057794.1, read on the forward strand.
TAATAAACATCACATGCAATTATATAGTTGTGACATGATATGGCCAATATCATATAGCTCCATTGATCTTCATCTTCGGGGCTCCATGATCATCTTGTCACCGGCTTGACACCATGATCTCCATCATCATGATCTCCATCATCGTATCTTCATGAAGTTGTCACGCCAACGACTACTTCTACTTCTATGACTAACGTTTAGCAATAAAGTAAAGTAGTTTACATGACGTTATTCAATGACACGCAGGTCATACAAAAAATAATGACAACTCCTATGGCTCCTGCCGGTTGTCATACTCATCGACATGCAAGTCGTGAATCCTATTACAAAGAACATGATCTCATACATCACAATTCATCATTCATCACAACTTCTGGCCATATCACATCACATGATCAATCGCTGCAAAAACAAGTTAGACGTCCTCTAATTGTTGTTGCATCTTTTACGTGGCTGCAATTGGGTTCTAGCAAGAACGTTTTCTTACCTAGGAATCACCACAACGTGATTTTGTCAACTTCTATTTACCCTTCATAAGGGCCCTGTTCATCGATTCCGCTCCAACTAAGGTGGGAGAGACAGACACCCGCCAGCCACCTTATGCAACTTGTGCATGTCAGTCGGTGGAACCGGTCTCACGTAAGTGTACGTGTAAGGTTGGTCCGGGCCGCTTCATCCCACAATACCGTTGAGCAAGAAAAGACTAGTAGAGGCAAGTAAGATGACAAAATCCACGCCCACAACAAAGTTGTGTTCTACTCGTGCAAAGAGAACTACACATAGACCTAGCTCATGATGCCACTGTTGGGGAACGTTGCAGAAAATTAAAATTTTTCCTACGGTTTCACCAAGATCCATCTATGAGTTCATCTAAGCAACGAGTCTAGGGAGAGAGTTTGCATCTACATACCACTTGTAGATCGCGTGCGGAAGCTTGCAAGGTGATGATGTAGTCGTACTCGACGTGATCCAAATCACCGATGACGAGCGCCGAACGGACGGCACCTCCGCGTTCAACACACGTACGGGACGGGAGACGTCTCCTCCTTCTTGATCCAGCAAGGGGGAAGGAGAGGTTGATGAAGATCCAGCAGCACGACGGCGTGGTGGTGGATGCAGGGCGTCACAGCAGCAGGGCTTCGCCGAGACTACGAGGGAGAGACGTAACGGGGGGAGGTGGAGGCGCCAGGGGCTGGTGTATGAAGTCCCTCCTCTCCCCCACTATATATAGGGGTGCCAGGGGGGGCGCCGGCCCTAGTAGATGAGATCTACTAGGGGGGGGCGGCGGCCTAGGGGAGGTTTCCCTCCCCCCCAAGGCACCTAGGGGTGCCTTCCACCACTAGGACTCCTCCTAGGGGGAAACCCTAGGCGCATGGGCCTATAGGGGCTGGTGCCCTTGGCCCATGATGGCCAAGGCGCACCCCCTACAGCCCATGTGGCCCCCCGGGACAGGTGGCCCCACCCGGTGGACCCCCGGGACCCTTCCGGTGGTCCCGGTACAATACCGATAACCCCGAAACTTGTCCCGATGCCCGAAATAGCACTTCCTATATATAATTCTTTACCTCCGGACCATTCCGGAACTCCTCGTGACGTCCGGGATCTCATCCGGGACTCCGAACAACATTCGGGTTTCTGCATATACATATCTTCATAACCCTAGCGTCACCGAACCTTAAGTGTGTAGACCCTACGGGTTCGGGAGACATGCAGACATGACCAAGACGCTCTCAGTCAATAACCATCAGCGGGATCTGGATACCCATGATGGATCCCACATGCTCCTCGATGTTGTCATCGGATGAACCACTATGTCGAGGATTCGATCAAAACCTTGTATGCAATTCCCTTTGTCAATCGGTACGTTACTTGCCCGAGACTCGATCGTCGGTATCCCAATACCTTGTTCAGTCTCGTTACCGGCAAGTCACTTTACTCGTACTGTAATGCATGATCCCGTTTCCAACACCTTGGTCACATTGAGCTCAATATGATGATGCATTACCGAGTGGGCCCAGAGATACCTCTCCGTCATACGGAGTGACAAATCCCAGTCTCGGTCCGTGTCAACCCAACAGCTACTTTCGGAGATACCTGTAATGCACCTTTATAGTCACCCAGTTATGTTGTGACGTTTGATACACCCAAGGCACTCTTACGGTATCCGGGAGTTACACGATCTCATGGTCGAAGGAAGAGATACTTGACACTTGCAAAGCTCTAGCAAAACGAACTACACGATCTTTTATGCTATGCTTAGGATTGGGTCTTGTCCATCACATCATTCTCCTAATGATGCGATCCCGTTATCAACGACATCCAATGTCCATAGTCAGGAAACCATGACTATCTGTTGATCACAACGAGCTGGTCAACTAGAGGCTTACCAGGGACATAGTGTGGTCTAAGTATTCACACGTGTATTACGATTTCCGGATAATACAGTTATAGCATGAATAAAAGACAATTATCATGAACAATGAAATATAATAATACTTTTATTATTGCCTCTAGGGCATATTTCCAACACCTATGCATGCCAGTTATTGTACACAATGGAACTGATCATGTAGAGCAAAAGAGACGAGCCTTGCGTGGCAATAAAATGTCATGCAGACGTTGTTCCATGGTGGGCGCAAAGGCAGCCCCCCTCCACCCATTTCGGATCGTAATCAAGAGGAAGATAACTGTTCTGAGGGGGGTTCAGAAGGAGAAGACCACTCCTATTTACCCCATGAGGTCTTCGCTCTAACTTGGCATGCTGATGTTGGTAATATCATGCATATGGTGCCTTGCATTCCTTACTGTATACATTAAAGATGTCATCTGCTTAGTTTAGACATGCTTTGTGTCAATGCCATCTATTTAGTTTCTTTATCGTATATGTGAATCATGCAATGCCATCTTGTCTAGCCAGGCATCATATATGTGAATTTTGCAATGCCACCCTGGTTAGCCAGTCATCTTATATGTGAATTATATCATGCCATCATTTTTTATTACGTGTTAAATTTGTTAACAATTTTAGTACATTCAATTACTCTTCCTGTGCATCAGCCATTCGGCACGGTCATAGAAAAATCTGGAGTGGAAACAAGGTCTTCAGAGCAGACAATACTATCTGACGAAGCGCATGTCTTGCTGGTTACCGATAGCTCCTCAGAGGAGGATTCAGAGATAGATGACCAGTCATATTCCCCCCTCCGAGGTGCATGCCCTAACTTGGCAGGGTTATATTACCCATATCGTGCGTATGGTATCTTGCATTGCTATGTCATTTGCTTAGTTTAGACATGCTTTGTGTGAATGCCACCTGTTTAGTGTCTAATTACCATATATGTGAATTATGCAATGCCATCTTGTTGCAAGACATTATATATGTGAATTATGCAATGTTATCTTGTTGCAAGGCACTATGTATGTGAATTATGCAATGCCATGCTGTTTAGGCAAGCATCATATATGTGAATTATATCATGCTATCCTTTTTTTGTATTTCTCATTGCTTTTGTCGACAATGTTTGTATATTCAACTACTCTTCTTGTGCATCAGCCATTTGAATTGATGATGGAGAAATCTGGAGTGAAAACAAGGTCTTCAGAGCAGACAATGCTACCTACTGAAGCAGATATCTTGCTGGTTAAAGATAGCTCTTCAGAGGAGGACTCAGAGGCAGATGACCAGTCCTATTATCCCCCTGAGGTGTATGCTCAAACTTGGTAGGGTTATATTACTCATATAATGCATATGTTGTATTGCAATGCTTAGTTTTTACATCATAAACACAATATTGAATGCCATCTCCTTAGTTGACACGTCATATATGTGATTGCCCTCTGCTCACTTCCTTAGTATATAAATCATATATTTGAATTATGTCATGCCATGATGTTTACATAGACAACATGTATCTGAATTATGGCATGCCAACCCATTTTCTAAAGACATAATATAGTTATATCATCTCAGCCTATTTACATAGTCATCATATTTTAAATTATGTCATTCTATCCGTGAATTATATCATGCCATCATGTTTCCATTGACGGCATGTTTGTGATTTATGGCATGCCAACCACTTTAATAGACACATCGTATAGTTATATCATGTCATCTTGTTTACATAGTCATCATATTTTGAAGTATGTCATTCTATCCTGTTTAGTTAGCCATCATACATGTGAAATTGTGTCATGCTATCCTGTTTAATTAGCCATCATATATGTGAAATTATGTCCTGCTATTCTGTTTGCTTAGACAACATAAATGTGAATTATTTCATGCCCTGTTTTCTTCCCTACTATCCATTGCACCTGTCTATCTTACAATGTCTATACATTCAATTACTTTTCTTGTTTATCAGCCATTTCAATTGGAGGGAGTGATGGCAGTATCTGTGGGAGTAAAAACACGGTCTTCAGAAAAGATCATGCTACCTGTCGATGCATACAGAACCACGGTTGTACTTGCCCAAGAACCAGCCCCACCACACATAACCCACACTCATGCAAATTGTACTCCTACCCAGTTGGACAGAGAACCAGCTACACCCCTTCTAACCCCAACCCTAGCAGATAGACACCCAGTTCCCGTTGACACATCACCGTCTCCACCACAGAGCACCCAAACACGAGCAGTTAGTAAGACAACTGTAGTGCCCAAATCACGAGGACCACCACTCCGAACCCGAAGTCAACGCTTAAAGCAGCAGAAGAATTGTTCTTAGGTCAGGATTCGTAGCTATGGTTCATACTACTTTGCTCTTGCATCATTGTATTTACTAATACGAACTAATTTCAAATTTGAAGGATGCAATTGAAACTGCAATGGCACAATAGGTATGTTTTAAACCTGTTTCTTCAACGTGTTTGGCTGTTTGCTGTTGTAACTTGCTCTATGTTGATTTCAGTTTCAATTGAATAAACAGTTATGTTCTCATGCCATGCACATTACAAGTGTTGTTATTGTTGTGTAGTTTCCCACACTTATATTATGTCTATGCTGCTTTGTCTTAAATAGATATGATTCGAACTGTATCTATCTTGATTTGGCAACATAAACTAGAATGATATAGACCATACAGTGACCATACTACATAGATATATGTTTGTTTCATGTTGTTATCCTGTCCACCTTACTACTGAACTGGTTTACCAAAATGAGTTTCATATACTACATTGTAAACCTGAGATGTGTTTGTTTGTTTCTCTTTTAGAACGAGGATAAAATATTGGAGAAGAGTACCCTGTTATGCAATGGTAAAGGAAGTAATGCAGATAAGGTTCAAGATAGTAAGACATCCTTGTTGGTCTCCAAGAAAGTTGATAAAAACTATATTGAAGACACTGAGATAACCCCAAAGTCCTATCTTGATGTAGTGTTCGAGTTACTGGCTACCACTACTGGCACCAGCTCTTCGAACTCGTTGCCTGAATCAGTTCGGCTTCTTGAGTCTCAACTTAAAGTCGAAAGACATCGATCATATGTTATGCGACAGGAAGCCGAAGGACTGAGGAAGTCCCTGCAGAATTCAGATGCATACTTTCTGGTGCAACATCAAGCGCTAGAGGACTTAAGTGCCAAACAAGAGAAAGTTAATAAGCTTGCTAAGCATCTTGCCAGCATTATGGGTATCCAGGATATTATTTCTTGAGATCTTCTGAAGTGGTTTCAGTTCTGGACTTGTTTTGCTGCGGCGTTTATATGCTGTTGTGTTCCCTATATTTGCACTGGTGGCGAACTTTGATGCCCAGTGGATGTAATATGTGTAATAGCCGTGATAGCCTAGTGTAAGTTGCTTGCTTATTTATTTCCTTGTTGTATTGTTTATTTGTTTGCTTGTAGTCAGTGCAGTTCTTTTTCTGCGGTTTGCTAGTGGCTGCAATAACCTATTTTTTTAAACTAGGCCACAATAACCATGGGCTAATATTTACTGTAGTGACACTGGGCCTCCTACGGGCCGTAGAAACAGTGGGCCTTCTACGGGCCGTAGAAACAATGGGCCTTCTACGGGCCGTATCATCAATGGACCTTATACGGGCCGTATGATCGACTGGCCAAACATGGGCCAAACAGACCGCATTCTGGCCATAAACGGGCTAGAGTTGGAATCGTCCGTTCATGGGCCGACCATAACGGGCCATCGTTAATAGGCCATATTTGATGACGCTATGGAAATGGCCCAATGTATTAACGGACCACAAACGGGCCGACTGTAACCATCGGCTGAATTTGGCCCAGAAGCAGAAAGTGACAGTACCGGGCCGTAAGTAAAAGAATGCTGGAAAATAGCCCAAGAATAAATGGGCTCTGAGAAGGCCGAAAGATAACATGGGCTGGAAACGGCCCAACGGAATAACGGGCCGTTAATGGGTATAAAGTGATACACTATTCTTTGTGGGCCAGTTTCACCACGGGCCGTTAATGGGTGTAAAGTGATACACTATTCATTACGGGCCAGTTTCACCACAGGCCGTTAATAGGCCAAGAGTTACATAGGGCCTCATATGGGCCGAAGGACGTCATGGGCCATATATGGGCTAGAAGTGAAAACAGGCTGGAATCATATTGGATGGCGCAGATGACGCTACTGGGCCTAATTCGAATAGGGCATAACGGGCCTTGGGTTAGCGGGCTGTAAATGGGCTATATGCGAACATGCCGTTAACAGGCTTTCCATGGGCCGGCCCGCCACCTTTTGACCAAGTCAAACGGTCCGACCTTTTCAAGGAATGGGCCTCTGTTGGGCCGTGCCACGTGTCGACGTATCATAGGCGCCTTCTGTCCAATGAGTGGATGACACCTGTCCCAGCGATTTGCCGACACGTGTTTCCTCCAGCCAATGATGATTTTACACATGGAAAATCCCCATTGGTCGTGGCTGTTAACGGGTTATCGGATCCAAAACCCGACCCGATAGCTTAACAGCGTTCCGTTACGGTGGATGCCATGTGTCGGTCACCCTTGACGAAAGGACTTCTGTGACGCGCGATTTATCGTCATGGAAGTGGACACTTCCTTGATGATAATTTTGGTAATGTCATGGAACACTTCTACGACAGCACAGGTATGACTATCTTGATTCTGTCATAAATTTGTCATGGATGTATAGGCATGACAGAAAATGGGACCTACTATGACAAACATGTATCATCACGGAAGTGTATTTTTTTTGTAGTGCTTCTTCAGGTTAAACCGCCAATGGTATAACTCGGCCCCTCCTGGGCAAGTCATACCTCGAAGCGATATCCCCAACATTAGGCCCCAGGTTGATTTGAACTTGTTCATATCAATATCCACTATTTGACTCAGTAGAATATATCATTATCGATTCCTTATCAATCTACTATAACCCGCCATGACGTCACATAGCAGAACCATTTTAACCCGCCATCACATCATGTACATTAATTCCGCACAAGGCCCAGTGAGGGAGTCCTGGATTAGGGGGTCTCCGGACAGCCAGACTATATCCTTTGGCCGGACTGTTAGACTATGAAGATACAAGATTGAAGACTTCGTCTCGTGTCCGGATGGGACTCTACTTGGCGTGGAAGGCAAGCTAGCCAGTACGGATATGGATATCTCCTCCTTTGTAACCGACCTTGTGTAACCCTAACCCTCTCCGGTGTCTATATAAACCAGAGGGTTTTAGTCCGTAGGACACAGCAACTACAACAACAATCATACCATAGGCTAGCTTCTAGGGTTTAGCCTCTTTGATCTCGTGGTAGATCTACTCTTGTACTACCCATATCATCAATATTGATCAAGCAGGACGTAGGGTTTTACCTCCATCAAGAGGGCCCGAACCTGGGTAAAACATTGTGTCCCCTACCTCCTGTTACCATCCGGCCTAGACACATAGTTTGGGACCCCCTACCCGAGATCCGCCGGTTTTGACACCGACATTGGTGCTTTCATTGAGAGTTCCTCTGTGTCGTCGCCGTTAGGCTTGATGGCTCCTACTATCATCGATGGCGATGTAGTCCAGGGTGAAACTTTTCTCCCCGGACAGATCTTCGTATTCGGCGGCTTTGCACTGCGGGCCAATTCGCTTGGCCATCTGGAGCAGATTGAAAGTTACGCCCCTGGCCACCAGGTCAGGTTTGGAAGCTTAAACTACACGGCCGATATCCGCGGAGACTTGATCTTCGACGGATTCGAGCCTCTGCCTTGTGCGTCACGCGGTCACGATGAGTGCGGTTTAGCGCTACCATCGGATAGGGTTCAAGAGATCGCACAGGCAGCCGCTCCGACCCTCAATTCGGAGCCAGGTGCGCCTTCCGCGGACGGGTGGATGGACCGTGCCACGGAGGCCTTACCCTCAGCGGCGATCGAGCCAAACATCGACCTTACCTTACACAAGAGCCGTGTTGTTAAACTGCCGGATCCTTCTCCAGCCACGGATTCCGAACCGCCTGCGCCCGTTCCTATCGAATCCGATTGGGCGCCGATCATGGAGTTTACCTCCGCGGATATTTTTCAGCACTCGCCCTTTGGCGACATACTGAACTCATTAAGGTCTCTGTCCTTGTCTGGAGGATCTTGGCCGAACTATGTCCGGCAGGACTGGGATGCGGACGACGAAGAAATTCGAGGCCCACCCACCAACCACTTAGTAGCCACTGTCGATGACTTAACCGACATGCTCGATTTTGACTCCGAATACATCGACGGTATGGACGATGATACACGAGGCAAAGAGGAACCACCACCCACAGGGCAATGGACAGCCACCTCATCATACGATATATACATGGTGGATACACCCAAAGAAGGCAATGGCGACGAGATAGCGGAGGATGACCCCTCCAAGAAGCAACACAAGCGCCGACGTCAGCGGCGCCGCTCTAAGTCCCGCCAAAGCAAAAGTGGTGATACCGGCACAGGAGATAAAAATACTCCGGATAGTGCCGAAGACAACAACAATCCCCTCCAGCAAGATTTAGAACAGAAGAATGGAGGAGCCAGCCCTCCTGAGAGAGCGGCAGATGGAGAAGAGGAGGATGATAATTACATGCCCCCCTCCGAAGACGAGGCAAGCCTCGGCGACGACGAATTCGTTGTGCCGGAGGATCCCGTCGAACAAGAGCGCTTCAAACGCCGGCTTATAGCCACGACAAATAGCCTTAAGAAAAAGCAGCAGCAGCTTCAAGCTGATCAGGATCTGCTAGCTGGCAGATGGACTGAAGTCCTCACGGTCGAGGAATATAAACTCGAGCGCCCCTCCAAGAGTTACCCAAAGTGCAGGTTGCTACCTCGACTGGAGGAAGAAGCGTATGATACGGTTGATCGGCCACCTCGTGGTCGCGATAGAGAGGCATTCCAGCCAAAAAGTCAGCCTCCACCCCGACGCCATTCAAATAAAAAGGCATGGGGAGATACGCCAGACCTGCGAGACATATTGGAGGACAAAGCAAAGCATGCAAGATCGATCTACGGATCACGAGGGTGCGCCACTCTATGAGACGATGAACGTCACACCAGATACAGTAAAAGTAAATCCGGCCGGGCCGAACACAGCGGGCAAGACCCATTCGAGCTGCGTCGCGATATAGCCCAATACAGAGGCGCCGCACACCCCTTATGCTTCACAGACGAAGTAATGGATCATCAAATCCCAGAAGGTTTCAAACCTATAAATATGGAATCATACGACAGCACAACAGATCCCACAGTACGGATCGAGGATTTCCTCCTCCACATCCACATGGCCCGCGGTGACGACTTACACGCCATCAAATACCTCCCACTAAAGCTCAAGGGACCAGCACGACATTGGCTTAACAGCTTGCCAGCCGAGTCCATCAGCTGTTGGGAAGATCTAGGAGCCGCATTCCTCGACAACTTTCAGGGCACTTATGTGCGGCCACCAGATGCTGATGACTTGAGCCACATAATTTAGCAGCCAGAAGAATCGGCTAGGCAATTCTGGACTCGGTTCCTAACAAAGAAAAATCAAATTGTCGACTGCCCGGATGCAGAGGCCCTAGCGGCTTTCAAACACAACATCCGCGACGAATGGCTAGCCCGGCACCTTGGTCAGGAAAAGCCGAAATCTATGGCAGCCCTCACGACACTCATGACCCGCTTTTGCGCGGGAGAAGACAGCTGGCTGGCTCATAGCAATAACATGACCAAGAGCCCTGGTAATTCAGATGCCAAGGACAGCAATGGCAGGTCGCATTGCAACAAGCACAAGCGCCGCATTAACAGCAACAACGCTGAAGATACGGCATTTAATGCCGGATTCAGAGGCTCTAAGCCTGGTCAGTGGAAAAAGCCATTTAAGAGGAACACTCTGGGCCCGTCCAGTTTGGACCGTATACTCGATCGCTCGTGCCAGATACATGGCACCCCCGAAAAACTAGCCAATCACACCAATAGGGATTGTTGGTTGTTCAAGCAGGCCGGCAAGTTAAATGCCGAAAACAGAGACAAGGGGCTACACAACGACGAGGACGAAGAGCCCCGGCCACCGAACAATAGTGGACAGAAGGGCTTCCCCCCACAAGTGCGAACAGTGAACATGATATACGCAACCCACATCCCCAAAAGGGAGCGGAAGCATGCACTTAGGGACGTATACGTGTTGGACCAGTCGCTCCAAAGTTCAACCCATGGTCCTCCTGCCCGATCACTTTTGATCGAAGGGACCACCCAACTAGCATCTGCCATGGCGGATTCGCCGCATGGTTCTAGACCCAATCATTGACGGATTTCACCTCACTAGAGTCCATATGGACGGCGGCAGCAGCCTGAACCTGCTTTATCAGGATATAGTGCGGAAAATGGGCATAGATCCCTCAAGGATTAAACCCACAAAAACAACCTTCAAAGGTATCATACCAGATGTAGAGGCCAACTATACAAGCTCAGTTACACTTGAAGTGGTCTTCGGATCCCCGGATAATTTCCGAAGCGAGGAGTTAATCTTTGACATAGTCCCGTTCCGCAGTGGCTATCACGCACTGCTCGGACGAACCGCATTTGCAAAGTTCAATGCGATGCCGCACTACGCATATCTCAAGCTCAAGATGCCAGGCCCTCGAGGAGTCATTACGGTCAATGGAAACACCGAACGCTCTCTCCGAACGGAGGAGCACACGGCGGACCTCGCAGCGGAAGTACAAAGCAGCCTCTCAAGGCAATTCTCCAGTCCGGTTGTTAAACGTCCGGACACCGTCAAGCGTGCCCGGAGTAACCTACAACAAGACTGCCTGGCACGTTCCGAGCAAGCATAGCAATATGGCCCCAACCCTAGCCCTCGCGAAACTGCGAAATCAGTACTACGCGTACATAACTACGCTCTGAAAATACCATGGGCACAGGGGGAGGGGCACGACCACGGCACGCCCAAAAATGCGGCTCAACCGCACTAGGGGCTCCCGATTTTGTCATTATTTCCTACTTTCAGGACTCCACTCTTCGGAAGGCCTGTCCGGTAGTACAACCGCCGAACACACGATGCAAGAACCAAGGAGGCAGAAAGCTACGTCGAATTCCCAGGTGGTCTCTATAACGAGCAAAATACCTGTCTTACATACCGTCTCGCAGCTCACCCCTGGAGGGGGACATGTCAAATAGTCCCATCTCTTGCTTATCGCACTATTTGTATCGTTCTGCTTTCACAGCAGCCTTTTAAAATAAACAATGCTTAGCTTCAGCTTATTATTGCATTCTCTATTCATTTCTTTTTCAATACATATGTTCAATTATGACATTTAGCACCCCTACACTTTGGTACGGTCCATAGGCCAGGGGCTCAAGCAACCCATAATACGGCGTGAGAAGTCTGAACACTTTCACAAGTGCGGCACCCCGAACTTATAGCATTATATGCATCAACTCCGAATCATGTCTTTGGTCAAATGTTGGGTTTGCCCGGCTCCTATGTTTTGGTACCTTACGTTCCGCTCTATCGGCTAAGGTAGCGCTAGGAGAACTACTGCGACTGTGCCCTGGTTCTGCCGGGCCGAGCACCTCAGTAGAGAAAGCTAAAACTGACTGTCATGATAAGGCGAGAGACTGGTCGCTGTTCGGCGAGGTTTTCGAGTTCCTAAAACTTATGCCGCTTAGGGCGAGGGGCCGGCCATGTCCGTCTTAAAGGCGTGTATCGCGCCCTGAATTGGGCTTCCGAATACCAGGGGCTTCGCCGCAATTTAAAATTATAGAATTCTATGGCTAAGTGAGAGTGAGAAAGCATTATTAGTCTGGTTGCCTTGTTCGTTGTGCTGAGAACCTCCCTCAAAGGACCCAAACATGGGAACAAGAGTGCTCAGGTTTACCCCGAACACCCCAGCACTCGTGGCATGGGGGCAGAAGTCGAGGACTAGCCATCTCTCAGATTGGATAAACGGCCAAACAGAAGGTAATATTTTAAATTCACACAAGCGTTGCATAGCACATATGAAACAAGTTTTCATCATACAGGATCACACGAGCAAGTTTACTCAAACATTACATCCTTTGAACATTCGTCTGCCACAAGACGGGCACCCTTCAGGACACCCTCATAATAAATTTCGGGGGTGCGATGCTCCTTGCCCTGTGGTGGCCCTTCCTTGATTAGCTTCACGGCGTCTAGCTTGGCCCACTGCACCTTCACACGGGCGAAAGCCCGGCGTGCACCTTGGATGCAGACGGACCGCTTGACGACCTCCCGTCATGGGCAGGCATCTACAAGCCGCCTCACCAGGCCGAAGTAGCTGTTCGGAAGGGCGTCGCCAGGACACAGCCGGACTATAAGGCCCTTCATGGCCTGTTCGGCCGCCTTGTGCAGCTCGACCAACTGCTTTAGCTGGTCGCTCAGAGGCATCGGGTGTTCGGTCCCAATATACTAAGACCAGAATAGCTTCTCCATTGAGCTTCCCTCCTCGGCCTGGTAAAATTGTGCGGCATCCGACACGCTGCGGAGAAAATTTGCGAATGCTCCTAGAGAGCTCCGAATCCGGGTAAGTAATCGATAATTTACTTTTACGTGCTTTCTCTGCATATAGAATGCCTTACCCGCCGTTATCTTCTTCATTGCGTCGATCTCCTGGAGGGCCTTTTGGGCTTCAGCCTTGGCACTTTTTGCGCCCTCGAGGGCCGTGGCAAGCTCAGACTCTCGCGTCTTCGAGTGAAGCTCCAACGCCTAGTGCTTCGTCACGAGATCCTGGAGCTCTTTCTGCACCTCACCCACCCGAGCCTCATGTTTTTCCCACTAGGTGCGCTCCTTGGCAGCTTTATCTTTGGCCTTGGTTAGCGCTTGCTTCAGGGTCGCCACCTCGGTCGTGGCCCCTGGCAAATGTACGATGATCCTATCATTTTGCAATCGCGTCTTCATTTATATATACATATCTATAGATAGGGTATTACTTACCCTTGTTCTCCTCGAGCTGCCTCTTGGCAAGGCCGAGCTCTTTCTTGGACCCCTCGAGGTCCTGCTTCAGTACGGCGACCTCCGCAGTTAGTGCGGCGGACGCCAGCAGCGAGGCCTGCATATGCATATTGACATACTTATATTAGACTCCTGCGATATTATTTGATTCTCTGTTTGGCTTTTCTTTGTGAACACCGAACAAAGCATCAGGGGCTACTGTCTATGCGGTAATATTTTTCCTATATTTTAAAACACTTACCTCAAAGCCTGTTAGAAGGCTAGCACAGGCTTCAGTCAATCCGCTCTTGGCAGACTGAACCTTCTGGACCACAGCACTCATAATAGTACGGTGCTCCTCGTCGATCGAAGCGCTGCGAAGCGCTTCCAGCAGATTGTCCGGTGCCTCTGGATGGACAGAGGTCACCAGCACAGGCGTCTTGCCCCTCTTAGAAGGAGGCCGCCTGCCCGAGCCCGGAACCACTGGAGGTTCCGGCGCGGTGTTCGGCTGAGGGCCGAACTCGGAGCTCTCAGGGGCCCCGTCCCCTCGGCTCCCAGAGTCCGGAAGGTCGCCTCGAGGCACCTCCGGGACTGTCTCCCTTTGACCCGGTGCCTCTTGAGATAGCACCTCGGCGTCGTCAGCAGGACAAGGGGAGGTGGCGGCCGGGACTGGATCGCTATCCATGTCCGACGAGCCCAGGGAGCCGTCCGATGATACATCGATACTGGCTCATGGCGGCCTGCATAATTATGTTCGGCGTTAGGGAGAGCAGTGCGACCAAGGAATGCTATGAGTTACTCTGGTATCCGAATAATTACGATCTCCCCAGGGGCTTGGCCCTGGGCAACCACTCGTCTTTGCCTTCGTCGGCGGCGGTGGGATTGTCCAGAAGGAGAGTCCTTCCCTTCTTGGACCCTTCGGCCCCCCAGTTGGGGCGGCCTTCCTTTTCTTATCTCCCCCAGCTGGAGGGGGGCATCTTCTTCTTCTTTCTCGTCTTCGGGGGAGTAGTGCGCCGCAGAGTCATCGAACGGTGAGTCCGACGACGCCTGGCGTCGGGAACTCTTTCGGGTTCCCTTGGCCTTCTTGGTCTTCTCCGGAACCGTATAAGGAGCCGGAGTCAGCTTCTTCGCCAGAAGAGCGTCCGCTGGGCCTTCGGGCAAAGGAGCCGGATAGTCGATCTGTCCGGCCATCTCCTACCAGTCCTGTCAAAGGTACGGGAGTTTAGATCCCGCATGGAGTCAATCTATAAAAAATAAGTATCCTGTGAAAGGTAAAGCAGCTTACCGCACTGGCTTGCCGCATCGCGCTGAATCCGCGATCCTCAGTAATGGGAGGGGGGACCTCGGCGCTTTTGAACAGCACCCTCCAGGCATCTTTGTGAGTTGTGTCGAAGAGCCTGTTCAAAGTTTGGTGCTGCGCCGGGTCGAACTCCCACAAGTTGAAGTCCCGTTGTTGGCATGGGAGGATCCTGCGGTGGAGCATGACCTGGACCACGTTGACGAGTTTGAGCTTCTTGTTCACCATGTTTTGAATACATGTTTGGTGTCCGGTCAGCTCTTCGGAACTACCCCAGGACAGGCCCTTCTCTTCCAGGAGGTGAGCCGCATGGGGATGCCAGATCGGAACTCGGGGGCCGCTGCCCATGCAGGGTCACGCGGCTCAGTGATGTAGAACCACCCGATTGCCACCCCTTTATGGTTTCCACAAAGGAGCCCTCGAGCCATGTAACATTGGGCATCTTGCCCACCATGGCGCCTCCGCACTCTGCCTGGCGGCCGCCCACAACCTTCGGCTTGACATTGAAGGTCCTCAACCATAAGCCGAAGTGGGGCTTGATGCGGAGGAAGGCCTCGCACACGACGATAAATGCCGAGATATTGAGGATGAAATTCGGGGCCAGATCATGTAAATCCAGGCCGTAGTAGAACATGAGCCCCCAGACAAATGGGCGGAGAGGGAATCCCAGTTCACGGAGGAAATGGGTAAGGAACACTACCCTCTCATGGGGCCCGGGGGTGGGGATGAGCTGCCCCTCATCTGGGAGCCGGTGCGCGATGTCGTCGAGCAGGTATCCGTCTCTCCTCAGCTTCTTGATGTCTCCCTCCATGACGGAGGAGACCATCCACCAGCCTCCCGCTCCGGACATGGTGGGGGAAGGTTGAGGTGGGAAGTGCAGACTTGGGCGCTAGAGCTCGAGTGTGCGAAAATGGATGAGCAAAGGAGGAAGAAGGCGTGGATGAAAAGGTGAATCCTTATACCTTTATATGGGCGGACGAAACTATGCGCCCCCCGCTAGCCTGGTAAAACTCGCTTATCCCCCAAGCGCGGTAATCGATGGCGCGGTTGGGTTACCCACGCCCGTATTGATGAGAATCCCGTAATAAGGGGACACGATCTCTGCTTTGACAAGACGTGTCAAAAAACTGCCTCACGTTATGTGCGGGGATAGTTAAAGGAAACGGTTCGAATAATCACCGGGCCATGACATAACGTCATGCTGCCAAAACAAGTAAGAAAATTAGATTTGCGAAAATATTATTCTCTCTACGGTGGTACGTGGAACTTATTTTGCAGGGTCGGACACTATCCTTGTATTCAAATTCTTCCGTGGTGTATTCGGAGGAGGAACCCGCCTTGCAATGCCGAAGACAATACTGCGCGCCGGACTCATTGTCATTGAAGCCTGGTTCAGGGGCTACTGAGGGACTCTTGGACTAGGGGGTCTCCGGATAGCCGGACTATATCCTTTGGCCGGACTGTTAGACTATGAAGATACAAGATTGAAGACTTCGTCTCGTGTCCAGATGGGACTCTACTTGGCGTGGAAGGCAAGCTAGCCAGTAGGGATATGGATATCTCCTCCTTTGTAACCAACCTTGTGTAACCCTAACCCTCTCCGATGTCTATATAAACCGGAGGGTTTTAGTCCGTAGGACACAACAACTACAACAACAATCATACCATAGGCTAGCTTCTAGGGTTTAGCCTCTTTGATCTCGTGGTAGATCTACTCTTGTACTACCCATATCATCAATATTAATCAAGCAGGACGTAGGGTTTTACCTCCATCAAGAGGGCCCGAACCTGGGTAAAACATTGTGTCCCCTACCTCCTGTTACCATCCGTCCTAGACGCACAGTTCGGGACCCCCTACCCGAGATCCGCTGGTTTTGACACCGACACCCAGGATATCTCAATGGATCTTTATCTTAATGGACCTCCCAAAAATCGAGGCGCCCGCATTGCCACCATAATCATTTTGCCTCCTCGATTCTCGCGCATGCCATCTTATCATCGCCTTATAAATAGGGATAGGGGCATTCTTCTTCTTCTTCTTCTTCACTTTTTACCCTTGTCTCTTCCTCTTCATCTCTTTCCTTGCGACGCCACCATGACCCGAGCTCCGCCACTGCCGTCGACCGTCTTCAATAACTCCGACCCACACCGCTGCATCAACCTGACCATGTCAAGAGATCGTGATGCTCTTCCGCTATTCGTCAGTATCCACAGGCACTCCTTTTTCCTTATCCCCAATCTGCAATAGGGTGCCCTAGTTCATCAACATTCGTCGGAGTTCATCGTGGCCTCTCCACCATCACTTAGTTCAATCTGAAAAGTAGTGCAAAGTTTGTGCGGTAGCAGTTTTAACGTCCGTTTCCAATCATAGATGCATCCTGTCTCCCTGAGATTCAAACTCCTCTTGCATGTTCTTCCACTGTCATATCTAGGTTTAGAAATTATCCCCTTTTTCTGAACCTGCTATAGATCCAAAATTCTAGAACAAATCCATGGAACCTGTTTGTGTAACACTTGGTGAAATTTCATTTGCCTTGATAGGTTACTTAACCCGCCATTAATCACCGCGCGGCTTAACCGTCAATCTTCTGTAACCCGCCAAAACCGTTAGCCGGCTAACCCATTCAATATCACAGCCTTTTACTATGAAAACAGCCGACTTAGACATGAATCTTACAAACATTGGGTGGTTCTTCCTCTCAACACTGATCCATCATACTATATTTCTCAGGCGTTCGTTGTTTAAAAATGACCAAGACCGTCACCTCATGCGACTGGGTCGCCTCCACTATCACAGAACAAACTCTCACGAAATATGTTCAAGTGGGCTTTCTATTCGCCAAAGATGTTATTCACTAGCGAGCCCTAGGAACAGAAGTGAGACCGAAGCCGAAGGAGGGCGAGGTCATAGTCTTTGCTGACCACATGAATCGCGGCTTCTCACCGCCCGGCTCAAAATTCTTTCGCGATGTGTTGCACTTTTTCAACCTACACCCTCAAGATATTAGACCCAATTCCATCTCTAACATCTACAACTTTCAAGTCTTTTGCGAAGTCTATCTTCAAGAGGAGCCCAACGCCAATCTTTTCTGAGAGTATTACTATCTGAACCGCCAGACTGAGTACATAGATGGACCTTGCTTGGAACTTGGGGGCGTTTCAATCCAAAGGCGAAGAGATGACATCTTTCCCGCAGCCTCACTTACCAGTCATCCTAAGGACTGGAATCAGACCTAGGTTTACTGTCAAGATACTTCTCCATCTGATGAAAATCCTTTACTGGGTTTCCACGACCGCCGACTTAGCCCGAAACATCCACTTCCAGACCGGATCCCCACTGCTAAACATGCTACGTACATTCCTACCTTCTCAAAGATGAGGGCCTTGCTGGCCAATGGATTGACCGAAGTGGGCCTGGTTCGATGCTAGGTCGCCTGGAGAATTATACCTTTAAGATGCCACTCCGGTTTAATGTGTGAATATACTGGTGATGCCAAATACCCGCTGCGTTACTCTTCAATCCGTCTGGAAGACAAGGAGATTAACGACATGACTAAAACGCTGCTCAACGAGAGCTTAGAGACTTGCAGCAAAGCAGGGCTGAACCCCTCCTGCACTCTTACCCCAGCTCAAGACGTAAGTATTTTTACCCGATTTTCCTATAATCATTATTCATACTGCCTCGCAAATTCTTCATCTTGGTTTGCTTCTTTTTCAGGCTGATGCTCCTTTCCGGAGCAATAAATTGCAAGATAAACCGGCCAAGAAGGTCAGAGACAAGATGAAAGCTTCCAAGATGCATTGAACGATGATGAGTCGGAGGTAGAACTTGACTCCCTTGGCTCCTTTTTTGTACATCTTACTGACGCTGACCCTCTTAGGATGACGCAGAGACCAGCCGGGCTGAGGCTGCAGAGGTAACTATTATTTCCTTCGACTCAGATGCTTTACCAAGACAGGAAGTTTAGCGAGTGACCCAAAAAGTAAGGTCTTCTCACCCTTTGGCTTACTTGGACCCAAACTTTATTTTGAAGAAACAATAACATGTGGCTCAGCGTACAACCCGGAACAGCGGAGGGGTAGAACTTCACGCTGGCTTACCAAATACGCCGGTCCCTCGAAAGCGCCGAGTAGAGGTGCCTTAGAACTTAAACTTTTCTTTTCCCAAGGCGGGTCTTATCTGTCAACCACTTAATCCTTCTGACTCAAATTATCAGGGAACCTCTCACTCCTCTTCTGGCGATTCTACTAGAACCCAAATTCCACTCTTCAAAGTTGCTCCTAGGTGAGAACCTTTAACTTCTTTGTTTTTAAACACTTTACAAACTGTCATATTAACATCTTCCTATGTCTTATTTTCAGTGGCAAAGCCAAACCAAGCAAGAAAGTGAAGATTAACCAGCCGGCCGAAGGCCCCAAGGTCGCTGAGCAAACCATATCTGAAACTTCACAATATCTTAGTGGATCCAATGGGCATTGATCCACCTAGTGCTAAGCCGCCAAGCCCCTCCAAGCTTGCTGAAGAAGACGCTGAAGACGTTGTAGTTACTGGGATTGGCTATACTGAGCCAAGCAACCCCACAGTCTTGTCAAAGCACCGTGCCAAGGAAGAATTTTCAGCTACTGACAAAGGCAAATGGAAATTGGACTTGGAAAGCTATGCCAGCTTCACCGCCAGTGAGATTCATGCGGGCTATTTAAGCCGCCTTCATTCCAGCCATGACACAGAAGCCGGCTTGGTAAATTTAATGAAGGAGCTCTTTGAGGTAAACACTGAAATCCTTCTCATATGAATATATGTCAGCCGCTGATACGTCTCCGTCATATCTATAATTTTTTATTGTTTCATGCTAATATTATACAACTTTTACATACTTTTGGCAACTTTTTATATGATTTATTGGACTAACCTATTGATCCGGTGCCTAGTGCCAGTTCCATTTTTTTGCATGTTTTTTTGTATCACAGAAAATCCATTTTTCAAATGAAGTCCAAACATGATAAAAATTTACGGAGAATTATTTTGGAATATATGTGATTTTTAGGAGGTGGAGTCAACGCAAACGGGGGCCCACAGTGCCCAAACCCACCAGGGCGTCGCCCAGGTGTCTTGTGCCCTCCTCGAAGGTCGGTTGGGGCCCTTCTTCTGGTGCAAGAAAAATAATTGATGGAAAAAATCGTGTAAAAATTTCAGCGCAATCGGAGTTATGGATCTCCGGGAATTTAAGAAACTGTGAAGGGCCAGATCTGGGAAGCGCAAAACAGAAGAGAACAAAGAGGGAGATCCAATCTAGGAGGGGCTCCCGCCACTCCACTGCCATTGAGACCAAGGACCAGAGGGGGAACTCTTCTCCCATCTAGGGGGGAGGCTAAGGAAGAAGAAGAAGGAGGGGGGTTCTCTCCCCCTCGCTTCTGGTGGCGCCGGAGTGCCGCCGGTGCAACGATCGGGACGGCGGTCTACATCAACAATCTTGCTACTGCCAACACCAACTTTCTCCCCCTCTATGCAGTGGTGTGACACCTCTTCTCCCTGCTGTAATCTCTACTTAAGCATGGTGCTCAACTCCATATATTATTTCCCAATGATCTATGGTTATCCTATGATGTTTGAGTAGATCCGTTTTGTCCTGTGGGTTAATCATGATCTTGGTTGGTATGATTGTATATTTTATTTATGGTGCTATCCTACGGTGCCCTCCATTCTCGCGCAATATGTTCATGCTTCACTTATGGTGGGTTGCGAGATGGACAGAAGCTTAAACCCGAGTAGGTGGGCTATGGCGTATGGGATAAACATGACTTGATACTTAATGCTATGGTTGGGTTTCACGACCTTAATGATCTTTATTAGTTCCGGATAGTTGCTAGAGTTCCAATCATAAGTGCATATGATCCAAGTTGAGAAAGTATGTTAGCTCATGCCTCTCCCTCATATAGAATGATTACCAGTACTTGTTATCGATTGCCTAGGGACAAATAACTTTCTTGTTGACACAAACCATTTTACTAAACATCTAACTTTTATTATCTTGCAAAGTACTTCTAGTTTTATTCTTGCAAAGTAGTTCTAGCATCGCTCCTGCAAACTAGTTTCATACTTGTTTTCGGTAAAGCAGACGTCAAGTGCGCGTAGAGTTGTATTGGTGGTCGATAGAACTTGAGGGAATATTTGTTCTACTTTTAGCTCCTCGTTGGGTTCGATACTCTTATTTATCGAAAAAGGCTACAAACGATACCCTATACATGTGGGTTATCAAGACCTTTTTCTGGCGTCGTTGACGGGGAGTTATAGCGTGGGGTGAATATTCTCGCGTGTGCTTGTTTGCTTTATCACCAAGTAATTTTTATTTTGTGCTCTTGTTTTCTATCTTTAGTTATGGGTAGGAAATGCAAAATACCAAAAAAAATAGTTGTACCTACTAAACCAATGGTTGAAGAACCACCCAAAATATATCATACTACTAAAGCTTTCTACTTGGATCATCTTCGATCCATTTGTGCTCGTGCTGAAAACCTAACTAGCTTAGTTGAGGTAAAATCATTAGATGAGCATGCTTGTTTTGTGGGACATCGTTTATCTGAAAAAGGGTAACTTTTACAACATCAAATTAATACTATGCAATACTATGCTTGGAATTTATGTGAATTATATGATGTTACTTGTTCTGAAGACCCTAAGAAACACCTTCCCTACCAATGTGAGTTTGTTGATAATGGAATCGTATCTTCTTATGCCAAAGGTGATTATAATTACTTTGATATCGAACAAATTGAAGAATTTGTTACTTTTAAGGGTGCTTATGAAATTGCTTCTTTGATTGAAAAGTATGATGCTACTCTTTAAAAATCTGAAAATTTTCCTATACTTAAATATTGTTATGATAATTATGCTTCTAATGCCTATGTTGAACCATATATTGAGGATTCCTCCGCTATCCAAGAAGAGACTAATATTTTGCAGGAGTCTATGGAAGAACAAATGGAGGAAGAGCGGATTAGCTACCCGTGCCCACCTTCTAATGAGAGTAACTCTTCAACTCATACATTATTAAATGCCCCTTCGTTCTTACTGAAGGATGAATGCTATGACAATTGCTATGATCCTGTTGATTAATTTTAAATATCCCTTTTTGATGAACTTGATGCTTGTTATGCTTGTGGCCAAGATGCGAATATGAATTATGCTTATGGAGATGAACTTGCTATTGTTACTTTTGTTAAACATGAAATTGTTGCTATTGCACCCACGCATGATAGTCCTATTATCTTTTTGAATTCTCCAAACTACACTATAACGGAGAAGTTTGCACTTATTAAAGATTATATTGATGGGTTGCCTTTTACCGTTGCACATGATGATTTTGATGAATATAATATGCATGTGCTTGCTACTCCTACTTGCAATTATTATGATAGAGGAACTACATCTCCGCTTCTCTATGTTTCCAACACGATAAAATTGTAAGAAATTGTTTATGCTATGTATTGGCCTTTACCTGATGTGCATGAATTGTTCTTGTATGACATGTAGATGCATAGGAAGATAGTTAGACTTTGTCATTGCTTGATATATGTTGCTTTGTGCTCACTACTAAATGACAAATCATTGCTAATTAAAATTAGCTTTGATATACCTTGGGATCCAGGTGGATTCATTACTTGAGCACTTTATGCCTAGCTTAATGGCTTTAAAGAAAGCACTGCCAGGGAGACAACCCGGAAGTTTTAGAGAGTCATTTCTTTCTGTTGAGTGCTTTTATAAAGTTTAAAAAAATATAGAGGGTAACTTAAAAACCTTTTCACAAAAGAGAAGCGATTGGAAGTTATGCATTGGAGAAGTCAGGGTCGACCTTGAACACTTGTGTTCATGCTCATGGAAACAATGTATAATTTTTCATGAAGATTCTCACAAAAATAATTATCCCCTTGTACAATTCCATTGTATTATAAAAATAATGTGCCAAGATTTGCCTTTAGGATGATTAGATTACTTGTTGATTTGTGCGGTGCAAAACAGAAACTTTGGCTGTAGTGCTCAATTTTACATTTTTATTGGAACGTCAAATGGTTCTGAAACTTTTTGCACTGCCTTTCTAAACAAAATGTTTATTTTTTACTAATTTTCTCGGAATTGTTTGAGTTACAGAAGTATGGTGGATGTTCAAATCTTTATAGACTGTCCTGTTTTCACAGAATGTTGTTATAGCTTCATTATTTGCGCATGTTTGAATTCTTGTTGAAGCCTCCTTGACTTGGGGCCATAGAATTGTGATAGAATACACTGGGTAATATTTGTTTATAATTATACAATAATGTTGCAGTAGTACATGATGGGATTTCATTGCCATACTCACTAACCCCGCCACTAAAAGTTTGGTTAAGTTTTGTGTGGATGAAGTGTTCGAAGATCGAGGAGGTCTTGATGTGAGGAGTAGGAGGAGAGGAAAGAGCTCAAGCTTTGTGATGCCCAAGGCACCCCAAGTAAATATTCAAGGAGACTCAAGCATTTAAGCTTGGGGATGCCCCAGAAGGCATCCCATCTTTCTTCAACAAGTATCAGTATGTCTTCGGATTCGTTTCGTTCATGTGATATGTGCAAATCTTGGAGCGTCTTTTGCATTTAGTTTTCATTTTTCTTTTATGCACCATGTTGGTATGAGATGGTCCGTGGTTGATTTATAGAATCCTCATTGCACTTCACTTATATATTTTGAGTATGGCTTTATAGATGCTTCATGTGCTTCACTTATAGTGTTTGAAGTTTGGGCATGTTTCTCTTGACATAGAAAACCGTTGTTTGAAGAATGCTATTTTGCCTCACTTATATTTATTAGAGCATGGTCTTTTGTAGAAAGAACTAAACTCTCATGCTTCACTTAGATCTGTTTAGAGATTCAAAAGGAATTGGTCAATTGCATGGTTGGTCATAAAATCCTACATAAAACTTATGGATCACTCAATATGATATGTTTGATTCCTTGCAATAGTTTTGCGATATGGAGATGGAATACGTGGTAGGTACTAGTAAATGTTTGTGTTTAGTAAGAATATTGGTGTTAAGGTTTGTGATTCCCAAAGCATGCACGTATAGTCTCTCGTTATGCTATGAAGTTGGAGCATGATTTATTATTGATTGTCTTCCTTATGTGTGGTGGCCAGGGACGAGCGATGGTCATTTCCTACCAATCTATCCCCCTAGGGGCATGCATAGTAGTACTTTTCTTCGAGGGCTAATAAACTTTTGCAATAAGTATATGAGTTCTTTATGACTAATGTCAGTCCATGGATTATACGCACTCTTACCATTTCACAATTTGCTAGCCTCTACGGTACCGTGCATTGCCCTTTCTCACCTCGAGAGTCGGTGCAAACTTCGCAGGTGCATCCAAACCTCGTGATATGATACGCTCTATCACACATAAGCCTTATTATGTCTTCCTCAAAACAGCCACCATACCTACCTATTATGGCTTCTCCATGGCCATTCCGAGATATACTGCCATGCAACTTCCACCGCTTCTGTTTGATGACTTGAGCATTCATTGTCATATTGCTTTGCATGATCATATAGCTGACATAGTAGTTGTGGCTCAACCACCGTTCATCATTTTTCATACATGTTATGCTAGATCATTGCACATCCTGGTACATGCCAGAGGCATTCATATAGAGTCATACTTTGTCATAGGTATCGAGTTGTAATTTTTATTTCTTTTCAGTTATAAGTAAATAGAAGTGTGATGATCATTGAGGGAGTCCTGGATTAAGGGGTCCTCGGGCATCCGGCCTGTTATCCATGGGCCAGACTGATGGGCTGTGAAGATACGAAGACTAAAGATTGCACCCGAGTCCAGATGGGACTCTCCTTGGCGTGGAAGGCAAGCTTGACGACCGGATATGTATATTCCCTTCTTTGTAACCGACCTTGTGTAACCCTAGATCCCCCCAATGTCTATATAAACTAGAGGACTTAGTCCGGATAGGACACTCATTGGGTTTAGCCATTATGATCTCGAGGTAGATCAACTCTTGTAATACTCATACTCATCAATATCAATCAAGCAGGACATAGGGTATTACCTCCATAGAGAGGGCCCGAACTTGGGTAAACATCGTGTCCCTTGTCTCCTGTTACTATCGACCTTAGACGCACAGTTCGGGACCCCCTACCCGAGATCCGCCAATTTTAACACCGACATTGGTGCTTTCATTGAGAGTTCCACTATGTTGTCGCTAAAAGGTTTGATGGCCCCTCCAATCGTAAATAATGACGCTGTCCAAGGAGAAACTTTTCTCCCGGGACAGATCTTCGTGTTCGGAGGCTTCGCATCGTGGGCCAATTCGCTTGGCCATCTGGAGCAGATCGAAAGCTACGCCCCTGGCCATCAGGTCAGATTTGGGATCTTGAACTATGTTGCGGACATTTGTGGAGACTTGATCTTCACCGGATCCGAGACCGCGGTAGCCGCTCCCGGTCACCCCGATGATCATGACCTAAATCTCTCATCAGGCTGCGTCCAGGAGATCGCTCCTGTAATCGCTCCAGCCCTAGATCCGGAGCAAGCGGCTCCACCCAAGGACGGGAGGATCAACCCCACCACGGAGGCCACAGATTCTACGGTGTTGGAGCCGCATACAGACTTAACCTCTCACGACATCTCCATCAGCGGAACTCCGGACTCGTATCCGGCCGTAAGTTCTGAACCACATGAGCCCGCGGATGCTGAACCCGATCGTTTAACGATCTTCGAATCCAGCACCGCGGACATCTTCCAGCACTCGTCTTTGGGTGATGTGCTAAACTCGTTAAAGAACCTGTCCTTGACAGAGGACTCACAGCCGAACTATATCCGGCTCGAACTAGGGGCTGACGGTGGAGAATTTTTTTCCCACCCGCCACCCACTACATAGCCACGGTCGAGGATTTGACCGACGAGCTTGACTATGACTCCCAGGACATCGACGATATGGACGATGATGCCGGAGAAGAAGAGGTCCAAAACCCATCATTCACCGGACGCTGGACAGCCACTTCCTCGTATGATGTAAACATGGTGGATGCACCAAAGGAGAGCAGCGGCGAGGACAAGGAAGATCCAGCTGAGGATAAACCTTCTGAAATACAGTCCAAGCCCCGGCGTCAGCGGCGCCGTTCTAAGTCACGCCGCAGCAAAGACAGCAGTACCGGCATAGGAGAAGACAACACTCCAGAAGGTGCCGAAGACAATGAAGACCCCGTCGATACAACTAATGAACAAGATGAACGGGAAGGCGGGCAGGTTAGCCTCGGTAAACAGGCCACGCACGAAGATTCAGAGGATGATAATTACCTTCCGCTCACCGAGGACGAGGTGAGCCTCAGCACCGAGGATTTCATCGTGCCTAAGGAACCTCTTGAGTAGGAGCGCTTCAAGCGCTAGCTAATTGCCATTGCACGAAGCCTGAAAAAGAAGTAGCAGTAGCTTCAAGCTGACCAAGACCCACTAAATGATAAATGGACCGATGTCCTAGCAGCCGAAGAGTACAGCCTCAAGCGCCCAACCAAAAGCTACCCAAAGTGCAAACTATTACCTCAGTTTGATGAGGAGGCGCCGAACTACATACCCCCATCGTACAATGTGGCGGACCGACCACCAGGTGGTCCAGACAAAATGGCAACTCACACCGAACACCAGCCAGCCCCGCCTCAGCGCACAGGCAGAGGTAAATTAGCCCATGGGAATACATATGACCTCCGGCAAACCCTGAACAATAAACCATGACACCCTAGATCAATCTACGGATCGCGAGGGTGTGCCTCGACATGCGACGACGACCACCTATTCGAACATGACAAACTTAGTCACGCGCGGGCCGAAAACCGCAGACGGACTCCATCCGAGCTACATCGCGATACGGCCCGGCATAGAGGCACCACACATCCTCATTGCTTCACTGATGAGGTCCTAGATCATGAATTCCCGGAAGGGTTCAAACCTGTGAATATAGAATCATACGATGGAACCACGGACCCCGTAGTGTGGATCGAAGACTTCATTCTCCACATTCATATGGCCCGTGGCGACGACCTCCACGCCATCAAATACCTCCCTTTAAAACACAAAGGGCCAGCTTGGCACTAGCTCAACAGTCTGCCTGCAAATTCTATTGGCAGCTGGCAGGACTTGGAAGAG
Organism: Triticum aestivum; assembly: GCF_018294505.1. NCBI lineage: Eukaryota > Viridiplantae > Streptophyta > Magnoliopsida > Poales > Poaceae > Triticum > Triticum aestivum. The sequence goes on from NC_057794.1 coordinate 520,125,908, forward strand.
GCTTTCCTTGATAACTTCCAAGGTACATATGTTCGACCTCAGGACGCTGATGACTTAAGCCAGATAGTTCAACAACCCGGAGAGTCCGCCAGGAAATTCTGGACTAGGTTCTTAACTGAAAAGAACCAAATCGTCGACTGCCCAGCCGAAGCCCTAGCAGCCTTCAAACACAGTATCCGCGATGAATGGCTCACTCACCACCTTGGCCAAGAAAAGCCAAAATCCATGGCAGCCCTCACGGCACTCATGACCCGCTTTTGTGCGGGCGAGGACAGTTGGTTGGCCCGTAGCAAAAACAATGCAAGTGATGCCGGCACCCCCGAAGCTAAAACTAGCACAGACAAGTCTCGACGCAACAGATACAATTGTCGAAACAACAGTGATAACACCGAGGACACGATAGTCAATGCCGGATTCAGGGTCCCTAAGTCCGGTCAGCGGAAGAAGCCGTTCCAAAAGAAAAATTCAGGCCCATCCAGCTTAGACCGCATACTCGATCGTCCGTGCCAGATTCATGGCACCCCAGACAAGCCACCCAATCATACAAACATATATTGCTGGGTTTTTTAACAGGTCGGCAAATTAAACGCCGAGAATAGGGAAAAGGGATCGCAAAGCGAGGACGATGACGAAGAGCCCCAGCAACCGAACACAGGGGGACAGAAGAAGTTTCCCCCTTAGGTCAAAATGGTGAACATGATATATGCTACCCACATCCCCAAGAGAGAGCTCAAGCGTGCGCTCAGGGACGTCTACGCGATAGAGCCAGTTGTCCCAAAATTTAATCCATGGTCGTCATGCCTGATCACCTTTGATCGCCGAGATCATCCAACCAGTATCTGTCATGGTGGCTTAGCCGCACTGGTCTTAGACCCGATAATTGATGGTTTCCACCTAACTCGCGTCCTTATGGACGCAGGTAGAAGCCTTAACCTGCTCTATCAGGATACAGCGCAAAAAATGGACATTAACCCATCCAGGATCAAGCCCAGTAGGACTACCTTCAGAGGAGTCATACCAGGTGTAGAGGCCCGCTGTACGAGCTCAATCACACTCGAGGTTGTCTTCGGATCTCCGGACAACTTCTGAAGTGAGGAGTTAATCTTCGATAATGTCCCCTTCTGCAGCGGCTATCATGCACTGTTGGGACGAACTGCATTCGCTCGATTCAACGCAGTACCACACTATGCTTATCTCAAGCTCAAGATGCTCGGTCCATGCAGCGTCATAACAGTTAATGGAAATACGGAATGCTCCCTCCGTACAAAAGACCACACAACTGCCTTAGCAGCAGAAGTACAGAGCGGCCTTCTCAAGCAGAACCTTAACTCGGCTGTCGATCCCATGGACACCGTTAAGAGGGTCCAAACTACTCTGCAGCAGGAGAGCTCGGCTCGTTAGGAGCTCAACTAGCAATTCGGCCTCCGTCGCAGTTCCGATCAAGTGGTGGCATTCATGCTGCGCGTACATAACTACGCGCTCAAACTCCCATGGGCATCGACGGAGGCATAGCTAGCTGGTGGTCCATAGTACGGCTCAATCGATGTCCGATACGTCTCCAACGTATCTATAATTTTTGATTGTTCCATGCTATTATATTATATGTTTTGGATGTTTATGGGCTTTATTATGCATTTTTATATTATTTTGGGACTAACCTATTAACCCAGAGCCCAATGTCAGTTTCTGTTTTTTCCTTGTTTTAGAGTATCGCAGAAAAGGAAAATCAAACAGAGTCCAATTGACCTGAAACTTCACAGAACTTATTTTTGGAACGGAAGCAATCCAGAAGACTTGGGGTGTACGTAAGGGAAGCAACAAGGAAGGCACGAGGCAAGGGGCGCACCCACCCCCCTGGGCGCGCCCTCCACCCTCGTGGGCCCCATGATGTATTTCTTCCTCCTATATATATACCAATATACCCTAAAACCATCGGGGAGCACAATAGATCGGGAGTTCCGTCGCCAGAAGCCTCGGTAGCCACCGAAAACCAATCTAGACCCATTCTGGCACCCTGCCGGAGGGGGGAATCCCTCTCCGGTGGCCATCTTCATCATCCCGGTGCTCTCCATGACGAGGAGGGAGTAGTTCTCCCTCGGGGCTGAGGGTATGTACCAGTAGCTATGTGTTTGATCTCTGTCTCTCGTGTTCTTGAGGTGGTACGATCTTGATGTATCGCGAGCTTTGCTATTATAGTTGGATCTTATGATGTTTCTCCCCTCTACACTCTTGTAAGGGATTGAGTTTTCCCTTTGAAGTTATCTTATCGGATTGAGTCTTTAAGGATTTGAGGACACTTGATGTATGTCGGGGGTTTGGTGCGACATATGCCAAAGGATGGCTTATCATGGTGGGGGCGAGTAGAACGTCGCTAGTGCCTGGAAACGGGATGAGGCGAAGGCATGCACGCCGGCGAATCTTACCCAGCTTCAGGGCTCTCCGGGGAGATAATACCCCTACTGCTGCTCTGTGGGGTCTCTGCATGATCACTATGGCAAAGTGTTTACACGGTTGCTCCTTGAGCTGTTTTCTAGTGGTAGGAGAGGGCGAGGCTAGCTCTCTCCCTTCTATATGATCTGGTCTGGAGCTAATGGGTTCCAACCCTTTGCATGGGTGCCCTGGGGGGGTTTATATAGGCCTACCCCCCAGGGGTACAATGGTAATCCGGCTGGACGTGGGCCAACCGTCAGCGCCTCCGGCCTCCGTCTTCTCTGCCGACCGCTAGGGCCCGCCCGCTGATTGGCCTGGTATGGAGCCGAAAGGCCGCATCTGCCGCGGGCGGGTCTTGCCGGCTGCTGATTACTGTAGCCATGCTTATGATGACGCGGGCTTGATCATGGGGTCGTGGCAACAGCCCCGCCGCCTGGCAGGCGATCACTATTGCCACTCTCCATCACATCTTGATTAATGGTGCATGGGCCTCGGGGGAGGGCTCGGCCGACTCCCCCAGGCCGACTTCCGACGGGTCCGACTAGTGGTCCTCTTGCCGTCTCTTGGGGTCTCACCATCTGGTGGGACCCGCCGCCTCTAAGCCATACAAACAAGCCGTCGTGGGTGCAGGATTCGGTCCTGCGGTGCTGATGTCAGGGCCGGCACGGCAACAGTGCCACGCCGCATGGAGATCTTCCGGGGTACGACGTGCTGTGGCCATGCCCGCCCTTGGTAAGGGGCGGGAGTGGGCTTCACTGTAGCTACTCCCCTGCCCCGTCCCCCCTTGACGAGGTCACGGAGTTTGTTGGAATCGCAGGCCGACTCCCCAAAGCCGGCTTCTCCGGAAGTCACCAGTCAGGAGTCGGCTTACCCTACGGTCGTCCCTGGGACTCGGCCGCGAGTGGTCAGTCGGCTGTCTTGTCGTGGACTTCTTGAAGGAGGCTCTCCGTCCTAGGGTCTTGAGGGGCGCAGCCTGCCCTAATGTCTTGAAAGGTTCTGGGGCTCGGGTTGGCCTACCCGTGACCCATTACTCCGACAATGTATGTCTTGCGTTGGATACCCGGGGTGACAATGGGGTATTCTATTGATCCACTTGATCTATGTTTTGGTGATCAACTTGCGGGTTCCACCCATGAACCTATGCAAAGGGGTTGGCACACGTTTTCGTCTTGACTCTCCGGTAGAACCTTTGGGGCACTCTTTGAAGTTCTCTGTGTTGGTTTGAATAGATGAATCTAAGATTGTGTGATGCATATCGTATAATCATACCCATGGGTACTTGACATGACATTGGAGTATCTAAGTGACATTAGGGTGTTATTCTAGTACGAACTCTATGATAGATTGAACGGAAAGAATAGCTTCATGTTATTTTACTACAGACTCTTGAATAGATCGATCAGACAGGATAACTTTGAGGTGGTTTCGTACCCTACCATAATCTCTTTGTTTGTTCTCCGCTATTAGTGACTTTGGAGTGACTCTTTGTTGCATGTTGAGGGATAGTTATATGATCCAATTATGTTATTATTGTTGAGAGAACTTGCACTAGTGAAAGTATGAACCCTAGGCCTTGTTTCGACGCATTGCAATACCGTTTGTGCTCACTTTTATCATTAGTTACCTTGCTGTTTTTATATTTTCAGATTACAAAAACCTTTATCTACTATCCATATACCACTTGTATCACCATCTCTTCGCATAACTAGTGCACCTATACAATTTACCATTGTATTGGGTGTGTTGGGGAGACAAGAGACTCTTTGTTATTTGGTTGGAGGGTTGCTTGAGAGAGACCATCTTCATCCTATGACTCCTACGGATTGATAAACCTTAGGTCATCCACTTGAGGGAAATTTGCTGCTGTCCTACAAACCTCTGCACTTGGCGGCCCAACAACGTCTACAAGAAGAAGGTTATGTAGTAGACATCAAGCTCTTTTCTGGCGCCATTGCCGGGGAGGTTAGCGCTTGAAGGTATCTTCAGATCTTGCGATCGGATCTTTTTGTTTCTTGTTTTAGCACTAGTTTAGTTTATAAAAGAAAACTACAAAAAAATATGGAATTGAGTTTGCCTCATACGCTTCATCTTTTTAATATCTTTCGTGAGTATGACGGGAAGGAAAATTGTGCCAAAGTGTTAGAAGAAGAATGCATTAAAATGTTTGGCACTAAATCTTTGAATGATGAGCATGATTGCAATGTTGTTAGTATGAACTCCTTGAATATCCATAGTACTAATGATGATTGCACTAGTTATGATGAAAATGCCTCCTATAAACATGTCAATTTTTGTGGAGTGCATTGGGTTTGCAAGTACACACCAAATAGGGAAGATAGATATTGCAAGAGGCATAAACATTTAGAAACTAAATGGTTGCAAGAAAGGCTAAATGTTAGTGCTGAAAATTTAAAATTTCTTAGCCATACTTGTGAACTTTGCAATGAACATGGTCATTTAAATATCAAATGCAAATAGTTTCATGATTCAATCGTGTCCAAAAATCATGATGACTTGATTTCCCTTGCACATTATAATGAACTTAGTTTGCTTTTGGGTTATGAAGAAATGAAACGTCAAACTAAGATTATTCCAGAATATAACCTCGAGAAATTCCTCGATATTGATCTAGGAGAAATTTATATGTATTGTGTGGTGAATTGCATTGAAAATCCTTATATTTCCAATTACATAAAGAAAAGAAAACAAATAGAAGATGAAGAGAATACTAATGAAAGGGAAGAGACTTCCCAATATCCTCCTATTATTTCTTATGATGAATCAGCTAACGAGGAGGAGCGTTCTATTCAACCAATCTCATTAATAAGGAGCTCCAAAAAGAGGGTTGAACCCACACATGATGTGAAGAAGAAAAAGGAAAGGTAAAAAGGTATCTCTCCCAAATGATGTTGCTCCTATTACTCCTTGTGATGATGATAATTGCTATACTATTGGTGCTATCCATACTATTAATGATGAAAGTGATTATGCTTATGATATGAAAAGGCCCAAGCTCGGGGATGCTATGTTTGATGAAGATGATGTTTTCGAGAATATATTTTCTGCAATTAATGTTAGTCCCAAGCTTGGGGAAGCTATGTTTAATGAAGATTATATTTGTAGTCTCCCAAGTTTTTATATGCAAATTTATCATGATGATAGCATGCCTCCTACTTATGATGATTATATTGATGAAAGTGGGTTTGGAAGAGTGTCAACTTTAGGAAGTAATGATCCCGCTATTTTGGAGGATGTTGAATCTTATTGTGATAATTATGAAAGTGGATTTGGAGAGTTCATGACTTTATTTAGTAATGATTCCACTATCTTGGAAGAGGTTTCAATCGATTATGATGAGAACAAAGTTGCTACTTATGATAATTATTGTGATGATACATATGCTATAAAAAGTAGTGATGATTATATTTATACAACTTGTCATGATTATGATTACCCTTTTTCTGAACATTGCTCTTTTAATGTGGAAACAATTTATAGTATTCAAGTCTCTTATGATACTCCCACTATTCCGATTGAGAAGAATTTTGCTTATGTAGAGAGTAGTAAATTTTCTATGCTTGTAGATCATGAAAAGAATGAGTTACGTGCTGGTCATATTGTTGAATTAATTCATGATGCTACTGAAAATTATTATGAGGGAGGAACATATGCTTGTAGGAATTGCAATAATATCAAGTTTTCTCTCTATGTGCTTAAAGCTTTGAAGTTATGCTTGTTTTACCTCCCTATGCAAGTTGATTCTTGTTCCCACAAGTTGTTTGCTCACAAAATCCCTATGAATAGGAAGTGCATTAGACTTAAATGTGCTAGTCATATTCTTCATGATGCTCTCTTTATGTTTCAATTCTTATCCTTTATGTGAGCATCGTTGAAATCATCATGCCTAGCTAGGGCGTTAAACGATAGCGCTTGTTGGGAGGCAACCCAATTTTATTTTTGCTCCTTGCTTTTTGTTCCTGTTTAGTAATAAATTAATCATCTATACTCTGTTATTATTTTGTTTTTTATGTTTTAATTAGTGTTTGTGCCAAGTAGAACCATTGGGAAGACTTGGGGAAAGTCTTTTTGATCTTGCTGTAGAAAACAGAAACTTTAGCGCTCACGAGAATTGCTGCCATTTTTATTTGGATAGCGATATTTAGTTAATTCTTTTTGAAGATGATTAATAGATAAATTCCTCACGTCCATAAATTTATTTTATAATTTTTGGGTTTATGGAAGTTTGCTTTATCTACATATTACTACCGACTGTTCTATTTTTGACAGATTCTGTTTTTCGTGTGTTGTTTGCTAATTTGATGAATCTATGGCTAGTAAAATAGTTTATAAACCATAGAGAAGTTGGAATAAAGTAGGTTTAACACCAATATAAATAAGTAATGAGTTCATTACAGTACCTTGAAGTGGTGTTTTGTTTTCTTTCGCTAACGGAGCTTACGAGTTTTCTGTTAAGTTTTGTGTTGTCAAGTTTAAAATTTTGGGTAAAGACTCGATGGACTATGGAATAAGGTGTGGCAAGAGCCTAAGCTTGGGGATTCCCAAGGCACCCCAAGGTAATATTCATTGACAACCAAGAGCCTAAGCTTGGCGATGCCCCGGAAGGCATCCCCTCTTTCGTCTTCGATCATCGGTAACTTTATTTGGAGCTATATTTTTATTCACCACATGACATGTGTTTTGCTTGGAGCGACATTTTATTTTATTTTATTTTGCTTGCTGTTTGAATAAAATACCTTGGGGTGCCTTGTTAGAGAGTCTTCACATAGTTGCATAATTATTTGACTACTCATTGATCTTCACTTATATCTTTCGGCGTAGTTTGTCATTTGCTCTAGTGCTTCACTTATATCCTTTTAGAGCACGGTGGTGGTTTTATTTTATAGAAATAGATGAACTCTCATGCATAACTTATATTATTTTGTGAGTCCTAAACAGCATGGTAATTTGTTTTGGTTATGAATTTAGTCCTAATATGATGGGCATCCAAGAGGGATATAATAAAAACTTTCATATGAAGTGCATTGAATACTAAGAGAAGTTTGATACTTGATAATTGTTTTGAGATATGGAGATGGTGATATTAGAGTCATGCTAGTTGAGTAGTTGTGAATTTGAGAAATACTTGCATTGAAGTTTGTGATTCCCGTAGCATGCACGTATGGTGAACCGTTATGTGACGAAGTCGGAGCATGATTTATTTATTGATGGTCTTCCTTGTGAGTGGCGGTCGGGGACGAGCGATGGTCTTTTCCTACCAATCTATCCCCTAGGAGCATGCACGTAATACTTTGTTTCGATAACTAATAGATTTTTGCAATAAGTATGTGAGTTCTTTATGACTAATGTTGAGTCCATGGATTATACGCACTCTCACCCTTCCACCATTGCTAGCCTCTCTAATACCGCGCACCTTTCGCCGGTATCATACACCCAGGATATACCTTCCTCAAAACAGCCACCATACCTACCTATCATGGCATTTCCATAGCCATTCCGAGATATATTGCCATGAAACTTCCCACCATTCCGTTTACTATGACATGCTCCATCATTGTCATATTGTTTTGCATGATCATGTAGTTGACATTTTAGTTGTGGCAAAGCCACCATTCATAATTCTTTCATGCATGTCACTCATGAGTCATTTCCCATCCCGGTACACCGCCGGAGGCATTCATATAGAGTCATACTTTGTTCTATATCGAGTTGTAATCATTGAGTTGTAAATAAATAGAAGTGCGATGATCATCATTCATAGAGTATTGTCACCAAAAAAAGAAAGGCCAAATAAAAATAAAAATAAAAGAAGCCCCC